>NW_006489371.1:0-811 GCF_000325575.1 Pteropus alecto | reverse complement strand
AGCCAGAGACTGCAGAAGCGACCATCTTCTGAAATAGAGAAAAATGATTTCATGGAGGAGGACAGATTCAGTGGAATCTTGAATGAAAGAGAAGGTGTAGACAAATAAGAGAAAGACATTTCAGGCTGGAGGATACAAGATCAGAAATAAGAAAGTTATAAAACAGGTGGTGGACCATGATGATTGAAACTCAGGATTGGTCTAGCCATGGGGGGCAGCAGGACATAAGCTTACATAGAAGGTACATGGTAAACACTCATTATGTGTTTGTTGAATGAATATGTACCTCATACACATATTTTTTCCTGAATCTATGATCTTAGAAAACTTATCAAGCTCTCCATTTGTAATCAGGATAATTCTTCATTTGTAAACAGGATAGCAGTCTAATTAATTTCATATTTCTATTGTGATTAGTAGACCTATATAAAGTACTGTAAGGTAGTTACAAAATAAACACTCAAAAGATGTCTTGTTCCCTGTTGTATTTGCTTAACACTTGCTTAAATATTTTTGTTAAATGAATAAAAGAATTCAAGAAGTAAGCAAAGTCAAGGAAAGGAACGGCATATTCTACGCATAGTGAATAAATTAGTCTAGTGGATTTAATTGGTCCTTAACCTCTGTTTGGTCTCAATACTTGCAGAGATCAGCTTCAAACTATGCAGCTTTTGAAGACAGTATAGGAGTGTGAATCTTCCTTCTAGAATTAAGTAATATTATTATATATCCCTCTTTCCCACAATTAAGCATTCATGAATTCCTTAATCTGACACACCATGATGTTATATATCATTCTCAATTTCACAGG
>NW_006489370.1:0-811 GCF_000325575.1 Pteropus alecto | reverse complement strand
TTAGATTTCTATAAACAAAGTTAAGAGCAGGCAGGGCAGTCTCAAAAATAAATAAGGAAAGAATAAAGGCACAGGCATAGAAGGGAAAAAAGGTACCCCAGATACAGCACAAAAACAAGTAAGGAAATTACAGATGATAATGCTCAAATGTCCATTAAATCAAATTTTTCTACTTTAGTTATAATTACCAAATATGAAAATGTGAATGCCTTCAATGCGCTTTATTAAGTAACTTATGTTTCTTCTACACACATCACACTTTTGATGAATAAAGAAGAAATCTAATCAATTAAATCAAAACTCTTCCGAATTTTCCTTGTCCAAATATGGACTACTTTAGATCCACCCTAGTTCTATAACCAATATAAGTGCATATATATATGCCCCAAAAGACATGTACAAGAACATTCATTTAAAATCTGCAGTAATCCTGGCCTAGAAAACAACCCAAACATTTACCATCAGTCAAATGGATATATATCATAAATTATGATATATTCTTAAAATAGTCTAGCAATGAGAATGAGTAATTACAACTATACAAACAACCTGAAAATGTGGACTAAAGCATCAGGAAACAAAAGAGACATGATTCCAGGAAAAACTGATTTTGGGTTCTAGAAATTAGGATAGTGGTTACTCTTCTGTAAAGAGCATGGGGACATAGAAGGAATGCAAAGAGATCTTCTGGAATGCTAACTATGTTCTGTTTCTCAAACTGTGTGCTGATAACAGAGGTGTTTTCATTCTGTATGAGTTGTGTACTTCCCTGTAAGTGTTAAATGTCAATAGAAAGGTTAAAAAAAAAAAA
>NW_006489369.1:0-813 GCF_000325575.1 Pteropus alecto | reverse complement strand
ACCATCTACCATAACAGTAACTTTGAAAAACCACTTGGCTCAGTGATTTTTTTTTTTTTTTTGAATAGTCTACTAGCTCTACTATACCAGTATTCTATTTGCAAAGAAATGAGATCTACAATAGTTAGGCTTCCTAGAAAAGTCTCTCTGAGTAGAATGTAAATGTTCTCACACATACACACACACACACAAAAGGTAAATTGGTAAAAGGTCTGATAATTAAATTCATTGGGGCAGGGAGCTGGGGTTGGGAACCCTTTCACCATGTACATGAAATCATCATGTTGCATGCTTTCTATATATCTTACCATTCTATTTGTTAATTACACATCAATAAAACTGAAAAGGGAGGGAGAAAGGAAGGAAGGAAGAAAGGGAGGGAGAGAGGAAGGGAGGGAAGGAAGGAAAGAAAGAAAAGTCTCATTAGGCTCCCTATAAAAAGTCCATAAATGGAATTAAAATACTAAAATCACATAGTTTTTCTAAAATGGTCATTGAATCTAGTGATTTAATGGAAAAGCAAGTAATAATTTATTATTATGGTAAATTTCAGGATTTGCTAACACTGATTCATAAGAAAATCAAAGAGAATTAACATAGTCTATGCTGATTATGAAGTTTTTTTCCATGTCTTTGTTTATATCTCCATTTAAAAATATTAAATGATTTGCTTTAAATCCAGTTAATGATTCTATTGGTTCACAAAGCTTTACTTTTCCTTAATCTATTAACCTAGCAATGGTTAAATAAATGAACTAAAATATACCTCCATGCTAAGAACAATAGTTGGCACATAGGCGAGTTTAAAAAAAA
>NW_006489368.1:0-811 GCF_000325575.1 Pteropus alecto | reverse complement strand
TTATTCGATTATTTATAAATTATCCAAGTGGACTTTAGAATAGCAGTAGTCAGGTAAATCAACACGGAAAAAACATTTTTAGAAAGAAGATAGAATAGCGTAGAAATAGTTAAGGTACAGATCTATATGCGTGTGAGCAATACACATAAGCACATTCAAATATTCATTTATTTACTAAGTAAATAAATGTTCGTGAAACACCTCCTATAGAAAAGGCACTATTCTAGGCAGTGTGGAAACAGCAGTGTACACAGTAGATTTAAAACCATGCTCTCACATTGCTTAAATTTTAGTGAGCAGAGAAAAATATAAAGAAAATGTGTAAGGAAATTATATTATCTATTAGATAATGGTAAATGCTCTAAAGAAGAATATTTAAAAAGAAAACTAGGTAGTGATTTCCTTTAAAAATAAAAAATGTGAAAGATTTTCATTGACAGGCTTAGTTACCATCAAATGTTCATTTAAAATATCTAATATTAGATGACATTTTTACTGAATCACCTATTTTCAATTGTGAATTCTTCATCTATGACTACATAGAACCTCCCTGGTAGCTCCACATATTGTCTGTTCCACTCAATATTCGTTGTTTGGCCCATAGTCCTTTGTTAATATGAATAAAAGTACTAACTATCTCCTCAGGAAACTATATGTGCACAGAACAGTCTGCCTTCAATTTGAGTGTTTTCGAGATCTGAACTTGATCCCTGGAACCCAGTTAGAAAAGTCTGAAGTCACTTTAAAGTTACATCTACTAAAATCAGAGACTACTATAGAAATAAATGACTTGGCATGAGGCAAAAATATG
>NW_006489367.1:0-811 GCF_000325575.1 Pteropus alecto | reverse complement strand
TTAATTGTCCCCATTTAAAAATGAGAAGAGTCAGACTTGAAGGTGTGAGTATGTTGCCCAAGAGCACACAACTTGTAAGAGACAATATCAACAAACAAACCTAGGATGACTAAATTCGAACTTCACCTTCGCCACAGTCCCAGAGTAACCTTCGTCAACTCTTGTGTTCAACAAACATTTATTAAGAGATGGCTTTTGTGGAACTTTGAGCTTGGGGAGCATAGAAGTAAAAGAGACCCATGGACATCCCTTCCTCCCTTCTTCCTTCCTAATAATCAGTTAATGCATCCAGAACATTAACTTATACCTTCTTCATAGATTAAACTCCCAGGCATGGTCATTCCCAGACAGAAAAGATTGATATGATACATCCAAAAAAAGAAAAAAAAAAAAGGCTTCAGTTGGCTGTCAGAACTTTAATTAAAACACGTACTGATCAACCTTGCTGCAGCAAATTGTGCCACTATTACTGTAGCAGGATGAGTGTTCACTGGGAAAACAGATGGAGGACTCTCCCCAGAACTAACGTGTGATGTCGTAGCCATTGATGTTTTACCTTGGAAAATTTTCCCTGGCTCTTGGGAACTGGAACTTGTTCTGGGTGACCTGGCAGCAATGTTACTTTTTTTTTTCTTTTATGAAAGCGGGAGACCATTTCCTAAGCCCATTCATATTTTATCTTCATTGCCCTGACTCAGAACCAAACTGAAGGTGGGGAGGATTGTTGAGAAGATGGAAGTTTCCGAGGGCATAAGAGAGAGGGATGGGGAGTTGAGCAGAAAAAAGTAAAATGTAAAAAGAAAAAGAGAAA
>NW_006489366.1:0-810 GCF_000325575.1 Pteropus alecto | reverse complement strand
AAAAAATATTATAGGTACATGTACACATGTTATATGATATGTATACGTTAGGATGCTTTTAGCTGCAAATAACACCAGAAAACCCACTTAAAAATGATTATACAACAAAAACAAGTTAATGGCTCATATAACGAGATGTTTTAAGGAAGGCTAGTTCCAGAAGTT
This sequence comes from Pteropus alecto, assembly GCF_000325575.1. Classification (NCBI taxonomy): domain Eukaryota; kingdom Metazoa; phylum Chordata; class Mammalia; order Chiroptera; family Pteropodidae; genus Pteropus; species Pteropus alecto. The sequence goes on along the minus strand of NW_006489366.1, from coordinate 645 downwards.
TTGTTGGTTTAGCTCAGTGATTTCATCATGGAACCAGGTTCTTTCCATCTCCAAAGCTCACTGCTCCCCTACCTAAGGACTAGCTTAGAGAAATATCCAACAAGGAATAGGATACATTAGGACATGTGAGAATAATATACACCCTGTAAAGTCAAATAGATTTTTGCTCTTAAGTACTCTTTCTCTGCTAGGTTTGTGCTGCTGTAAAATAACAGCCTGTCTTTGTTGCCTGTGCACGTTTTGAAATATACCCTTGATATAAAACTCCTTGTGATAATGAACTAGTAATGTTACTGGACAAATAATCAGTTCAGCAAGTAACCATAAGACTTGTTTATGTAAGGATGACAATGACCATTTAATGTGCATCTATAAAACCAGAACAAAACTTTTATTGTAAACAAGAAAAAAACTTTTTTCAATTAAGACTTATCTGGAAAAATAAGCTAAAAATTATGAAGATAGTTAAATTTTTTATTTAGCAACATTTAGATCGTATTTCAAATATACAGTAATTTTTAGAACAAAGAATGAGTCATATTACCTTTGTTCTGGCATTGTTTTTTTGATACAAATATGGTAGCATGATAAAAATTCTTTTAGTTAACTTTTATAACTTGATTACAAAGAGCCTTCCCCCCCCAA
>NW_006489365.1:0-811 GCF_000325575.1 Pteropus alecto | reverse complement strand
TAGCTCAGTCCCAGGAATTTCCCTCATTCCTGTGCAGCTTTGGTGCTGGATCCCCTTCTGACACAGCCACTTACCCAGATTCCTGTTCCCCTCTCTTTTCCTTACAGACTCTGCTTTTCAGCCTAAAATAGAAAATTCTCACTTGAATCCTTTCTGCTGCCAGGACGATGGGCTCAATGTGAAGTTGCAACAGCCATTGCTGTGTTGGAGGGAGGCAGCCAGACGTTGAGATTTGGATTTGTGGTCCTGTGTCCTCACCACCCATCAGACCTACATTTACCAGTTCTCCTATAGTGACAATGACAGTGCAGGCTTGCAAACTGGGGATGTCTCTAGGAAGAAATGATTTCCCAGTTGCCAATTACCAAAAACATTTCTGATCTTCTAGTGAGTATCTCCAAAGAGACCTTGGGAGTGTTTGGGAGAAGTTCTTTCTTTTCCATGATCCCTGGAGGCAGACAGGAAGAAAGGAGGAAATTCTGAGGCCTGATGTGTAAGGAATTGTCATTGAAACAGGTTTGTTTCACTAGATTCTCTGCTTACCTGGGAAGTTTTTCTGCCAAAAAGAGTTTGTTATTAATTTGTAGAGCACTTACCTCAACCAGCTTTAAGTAATGAGCAAAAATACAGAAATACAGAATCTAAAAGTACCTTATAAAGATAGTCAATGAAATACACATAAAAGGAAGAATGTGAAACCACTAATGTACATTAGAAATTACTGGACTCATTTGTACACCTGATGCCAATTATTTTGAAAGAAGAGATAAAACTTTAGTAGGAAAATGTAATTTAGCAATATTGACCCCAA
>NW_006489364.1:0-811 GCF_000325575.1 Pteropus alecto | reverse complement strand
GAGAGGAGCATTTTTCAGAAAAACAGGGAAATTATGATGAGTTATGGATTGGGAGAAAAATCTCTCTAAAAAATAAAAAATGATGTGATTATTTTTATTTTCTCAAAATGCTCAGAGTGGACTAAAGCTAAGGAAGAAGAGTTTTAGAAGGAACTTGGAAATCGGGAATGGTTAACATATAAATTAAACATCACTGAAATTTATTTTTTTCTCTAAAGATATTTTTAAAACCAGTAAAGAAGTAAAGAAGATTGAATAGTTCATATGATAAGTCACTTAAATAATTAGGGAAATTTGTTTCTTTTAAATAAGAATATTGGGCCAATGAAGCAAAGTCATGTACCACATACTTTTCACCATATGCCCAACCACTCACATTTCTGAGTAAATGGTCTCAGCAAGAGAAGAACAGCCAGTCAGAATATATCAAGCATGAACAGATGATGTGGGATGGCTGCACCACCAGTGAGTATCAGGTGATGGGTGGCAAAGGTCCCTCATCAAATGACTAAAGTAGAAGGAGGGATTAGGACATTTCAATATTCAATTTATATTGAGATAAAAACAGAAGATTTCCTCAACTAGAGGGTGCAAAAACTAGGTGCTTAACAACAGGATAAGTTTGGAATAAAATAGTACACTTAACTGTTTTTACATGTATTTTTTAAAATTCTTTATTTTGCAAATCAGTTTTAAATGATTTTTTAAGTTAAATTCTTAGCTTAAGCCTTTGTTATATCTATAAATTAGTGACTATCTCTACTATCCTTTTCTAGAGTAAGTAGAAACAAATGGTCCACCCAGTCTAAGT
>NW_006489363.1:0-810 GCF_000325575.1 Pteropus alecto | reverse complement strand
AAAAAACTTTAACAATAAATAGCAATGAAAATATAAGACATCAAAACTGTGAGTGCTGCTAAAACAGTGCTTAGATTAAAATATATAGCTTTCAGTGTTTATAATGAAAGGGGGCAGAGGGAGTGACTGCTAATGGTATCGAGTTTATCTTGGGGGGTTACGAGAATGTGCTAAAATTGATTCTAGTGATGGTCGTATCTCTCTATGAATATGTTAAAACAATTGAAATGTATACTTTAAGTGGGCGATTTATACGAATAATTATAATGATTATGTGCATTATCTTTTATTAAAGCTGTTTTAAAAAGAAATATATAAAATCTATGACCAAAAGACCCACATTAATCAGCCTTAAAAATAAATGTAAATTTGAACCACATGAAGTAACCAGAAGAACTATAAATCAGTGAAATAGGATTATCTGACACTATCTGGAGTTAGTGCAGACCCCACAGATCAAGGGCTCAGTCCCACAAGACTGTCTCCACTTCAGACATAAGTCTCAAGTAGTAGGCTCCCAAGTTACCCACACTTTTGTCAGACTTATCTATAAATTAGGGGTTCCCATGACCCTCTTCTCAGGTTCGATAACTTGCTGTAACAGCTCACAGAACTCAGGTAAACACATTTATCTATTTATTATGACAGATACAGATAAATAAGCCAGATGAAGAAGTATATGGTGAGGTTTGGGTGGGCCCCAAATTCAGGAACTTCTGTCTCTGTAGAGTTGGGGTATGCCACCCTCCCAACATGGGGATGTATTCACCAAGCTGGAAGCTCTCTGAACCCCTTAGTTTAGGGATTTTT
>NW_006489362.1:0-810 GCF_000325575.1 Pteropus alecto | reverse complement strand
AGTTATCTGACAAGCATCGCAAAGAAGCCTCCATTTTGAGAGAGAGCATCTCGTTCACGTTACGGTGCAGGTATTTGTTTGGTTGCCTGCAAGCACACTGTAGAGGGAACACTGTGCATTTCCATCTGGGAATCCATCATGTCTGTGTCTCCCTTTTGGTGATGTTTGCTGTCATCCCCTTTATCTATAAATACTTTTAGGCTACAGGATGTTAATCCTCTAATTCTAAAATTCCTTTGATTTTATTACCTGAACTGCTTTCTTTATTACTGATTTCGGTAGTAACTTTGTCCTTGGCCCCCTTTGTTATCTGGAGATGTTGGTAATTCTTATTTATATAATTCTTGTAAGTGCTCATCTCTTCTACACGTAGCTTATTGCACAATTTTATTTATGTGGTATGGCTGATTTCTTCTTCTTTCATTTATGATTGTAATACTTATGAAATTATGATACGAATTTTTTAACTAGTCGTCTCTACTGTCTTCTAATTCATCACTTTGCATTTATCGCCATTATTTCTTAATTTTTACTTCTTTGTGTTGAATCTGCTATTCTTGAATTGTTTGAATGTATCAAACATTGTCTAATTAATCTCTTCACTTCAATAAATATCCCTGTAAGTACCACTTGGGCTTTTGCCAACAATAGTGCTATAAAGCAGTGCTCACATTTTGTACCAGTTGAATATATCTCTCTTAATGCTCTCATAATTTTTTCAGTGTGTGCGTGTTCATGCATATGGACACTAGGAAAAAGACAGTTATTTGAAGGAGGTTTCATGATTAGGGCCAAACGATGAAAACTGCT
>NW_006489361.1:0-810 GCF_000325575.1 Pteropus alecto | reverse complement strand
GTTCAAGTTTACATCTAGAACACATTGGTTGGAAAAACTTGTTGGAGATATTTTAATTTGGAGGGATAAATTTTTAAAATATGGCATAATATACTTTTTGTTACATTATTTTTTTTGTCATTGTTGCTCCACCCCATTCATGCAAAGGTATCATTCTATACTCACTGACTTCAGGGTATAGTTATGACAGAAATTCAAAGAGAAAGAAAGAGTCAATTATCAGTTTTTTAGTTTCAAAATAGATTTCAAAATAGGCTTTGAGATTCGTAGGAGAAGTAGCAACGTATAATAGGTCTGTGAATCTCAAAATTTCTGGCTTTCTAAATGACAAATGTTCAGAGAAATTAGGGTAATAAAATCTTTAGAGAAAAGGGGATACAAGCTATAAATATAATGAATTTACCATGAAATAAAGAAGAAAACCCTGAATTATCTGTGTGCCCTGAATTAGGATTATGTGTGCCACCATAGGGCAAAACAAAAGTTTAGATTGGAAATAAGTATCAGTTATAAAAATGTAAAGATACTTTTGCACACCTAAGTTGCATATTGAGAAATAGTTTAAAATGCTACAAGTCCAAATCCTTTGGTGTGTATAATTTGAAAACAATAATTTGTCAGTTATTACCGGTAAACCTAATCCTGCTATCTTATTAACAAAATCATTGTACTAATACCATCCTAGGTGGACTAATTCAGCTAGCCAATATTTTTCTAGTCTTAAGAGATGCCTTCTATCCTCTTATAGATTCACAGTTTTTTTGTAACTTACAAGGCATTTCACCACCATAGCTAACAAAATCCTAAAGA
>NW_006489360.1:0-809 GCF_000325575.1 Pteropus alecto | reverse complement strand
GTTTGTGGTAATTTGTTACATCAGCAATAGGAAACGTATACACAGAGAGAATGCTGTGCAAATAAAAATAAACAAATATACTTGAGCAACACCGACATCTAAAAAGGACGGCTCTCAGAGAGAAAGTTCAGACAGGGACAAGGAAGAATTAAAAGAAAGTCATGTCAAAGAATTTTAGGAATGGAGGACTCAATAGTGAAGCATGGCAAAGCAGTCCAATAATAACTTTTTTAAATGTACAATATTCATTAGGTTTAGTAATTATAAGTCTTTGGAAAACTTAAAGAGAGTAGTTTTAGTGAAGTATAGAAGCTAGTCTGCAATGAGTTGAGCAAAATGAAAGTAAGGATATGGAGATATCAAGTATAGATTATTTTATACTCTACCCTTATTTATGGAGACAATATAAATATAATAGATAAATATATATCCCCCAACTACTACAACAAGTGATAATCAACAAATAAAGGCCCTGCATATCCAGATACTATAGGATAGCAGAGGTGTTTGAACATATTCAGGATAAGAATCTATAGAAGAAAGAGAAAAAATGAAACAAGTACAAAGCCTTACAATATAAAGAGAGCACAGAAAAAGACATTAAGGCCAAAGCAATAACAACAAAAAATAAGTGGTAGAGAGTAAAACTCTTAGATACCTAAAATTAATTATGAAAGGAGAAGAAAGAAATAGACATCTTAAGGACCTTAATACTAGTAAACATTGCTGAAATAAAGTGAGCAGTGTTGCAGCAGGATCAGGGTACTTTGTTTTAATGAGCTAGGTGGATAGTTGAAGAAAAGTGGAAA
>NW_006489359.1:0-809 GCF_000325575.1 Pteropus alecto | reverse complement strand
TGTGTGTGTGTGTGTGTGTGTGTGTGTTTCACCCTCTGTGATGAAGAAACTGGAGCCCTTTAGTATAAAGCAAATTCCCCACTCCCCTGCTGCCTGGGCTTGGGAGCCCCTTGGCCATCCACAGTCCCTCTTTTCCACCCTGCCCCGGGGTACCTCTGAGTTCAGAGCAGGGATCCTGATCAGAATTAGGAGGGACCTCAAGCTTATTTCATCTGACTCCACAGTTTAAACAAAGAAACTGGGCTGGAGAGGGGAAATGACTTTCCCAGGGTCCCCAGCTGTTTTTTTTTTTAAAATAGAATCAGGATTAAAATTCAGGTTTTCTCTTTCTTTTTTCCCTCTTTATCAGACTTTTTCTGTGTGCAACAAGCCCACCCCATGTCCTCTTCGGGTGTGCCCTTCTGAGGACAGGCCCCATGCGTCCTCTTCCCACTAGACACTCAACACATGTGGGATGTGTGGGGTGCGCATCCAGACCTCTCTGTGGCCATGTTAAGTTCCTGCCCTCAGGGTGGGGTGTGGTCCTGGGGACTGAGTGAGGATGATAGCAGATGAAGCCCTCCTGGGTCCCTTGCCCTGTGCCGTGGTACCATTTCCATTTCACCAGGGGGGCCCTGTCTTACCTGGAAGCAGCAAAACCTAAACACCATATTAGTGGGGAAATGATTTTAAGGGGATGGGGAATCCCTCCTGTGTCCTCCCCAAAGAACCAGGTCAACTCTGCTAGTGACAGAATCGCCAAACTGAAAGTTCGGTCTGCTCTCCTCCCCGTGCCCCACAACTGTCCACGCCAGTCAATGTGGGGAACA
>NW_006489358.1:0-810 GCF_000325575.1 Pteropus alecto | reverse complement strand
TAGTCAGATTTGCTTCAGCCTCAAAGAGCGTGTTTGTGTAAAATTAACGGGAAATGGGTTAAAGCTTCACCTTACACCTCTCATCCTTGGGGTCCCTTAGACTTTGAATGAAGACCCTTCTGAGAGTGTAGGGCAAGACAAGGAAACTGCACAAGCCCAGCATTGAGGCAGAAAATACCTTCGAGAAAGATCAACAGTGTATGCATGCAATGAGTTATTAGCAAGCCAACACCTCCTGGTTTTTTAAATTCCAGGGCTACCTTGAGCCTAAACTCTAAGACTAGCTGAGCCCACTAAGATTGGAATTATCTAATGCGAGAGTTTGACTACAAAACGAATACAGTGGATGCACATAACCCTAGGAGTCCATGTTATTATAAAAACATTTCCATTTAACAGAAGCTGGGGCACGTTCTTGTCTCACCTGGAGCCTCAGCCACCTCCAAGCTTCTCCCCTCTATTCTAGAAACACTCTGGGGTCTTATGCTCGACCTTATTGCTTCCACCAATGTGTTGATCTTCTATGCTAAATGCTGAGAAGAGACCACGCCTTCAGCGTTCGATCCCCCTAAACTTGTATCAGGCTCTGCCCTATACAGCCCCCAGGTCTGGGCTAAGGTCCTTCCCTCTGTTTAGAAGGCTTCCAAAAGTCACTGGACTTTCTGGGACTTAGTGTGATGAGAACTCATAGTAGACTGACTACCTAGGAACGTCTCTCAGGAGAGGTCCGTTGTTGCACGAAAGGTAACAGTGTTTGTCCCGCTAACTCTCCCTTAACCCCGATTAGATCAAGCTGGAGTTCTTCCCCAG
>NW_006489357.1:0-808 GCF_000325575.1 Pteropus alecto | reverse complement strand
TTGTTTGTTTTCATTCATTCATTGCTTTCTGTTTTATATCCCAAATATGAGTGAAATCATAGAATTCTTGTCCTTTTCCTTCTGTATGTCCTTAATGCATGTCCAAATGTTGAAAACAATTACTAGCAATTCACTTATTTCCTCGAGTAGTTTTCATTTACATAGTTTGCTCTTTTCCTTTTTAGAACAGCCAGATTCTAGATTAGTGAAACAGTAGATGAAGTAAAACTTTGGTAAAGACTCCACATAACTTATCAAGATGAGACTAACAGATCTTACCTTAGTTGCTACAGTTATTTGAATAAGCCATTTACAATATTCTAATTGAATAGAGTGATACATAATGAGGATTCACTGGGTTCGAAGTTGCCTTGCTATTGTCGTTATAATCGCGTCTTCTTTTTCAGCAGTTAGAGATCAAATTATTTTTCTGTGACTAATATAGTCAGTGTACTTGGAGAGGTCTCATTGGCCTTTGCTCGTCATCGTGTACCCACTCATGCTACATAGCTATCGATTAATTTCCCTATTTGGAATCATTCGATAAATTTTTAAATGCACATGTGTAATGATATCCATCTTCTTTAAGGACGGGAGGTCGATGTCGGAGATGTGAAAACTATTCTGCAAAACATGGGAATAGAGCTCACAGATAAGGAACACTTGAAACTGATGAAAAATCTGCCTGTTAATGGTAAGCATTTCAAATAGTGATGTGACCTTTAAAGGTTCTTTTATGCTTTGTTTGCAAACTCAAACTATCCCCACTTGCTGAGATGCAAAACACAAAACAAAACAAAACAAAACA
>NW_006489356.1:0-810 GCF_000325575.1 Pteropus alecto | reverse complement strand
TTGTGATATTAAATTCAATCAACATTTATCCATCTTTTTCTGTTTTTAAAGATGCTTGGAGCTTGGAGTATGTGCTTAGGGTGGCAGACTTACTCTGAGCCTTATGGAGGCTGCTCTGTCATAATGTCCTCACTGTAATGTGAGGACAAAGGGCAACTGGGTTTTTTGGACACAAGTGTAGTACCTAACAAATATCCCTGTATGATTTCATACAACGACATTTAGTTCCTCACACTGTCCAATCAAGGTTGTCCCCTCTGATTCTGTCATCCATTATTTTCTCCCAGGAAAACAAAGGAAAGATAGAAGTCGTTTTGACAGAGAGCCTCTAAGGAATAATAACTTTAGTTTGCCATATACAAACCACATCATTTATCCCCAGTCTGGTATTTAGTTAATGTGCATGAAAAATGGCATTTTTAATACCAGAGAAGATGACCTACTTCGCCTTGAGAATGATGTTATTAAGATTATTGTATGTAGTGATTGGTTAAAAAAGCCTATGTCATATTCAGCAGAATGCTTTTAATTCTCTAACACAGATATGAATAATTTTTCGGTATTTGGTGAGGCAAACAGTTCAGTTAATCAAAATTGAAGCACGTTAGAGGGTCTTAATGGAATGAATAGACATGGTATACGAGGGTATTAAAAAGGAAAGAATTCTTCAAGGTTTCCCTTGGAAACATTTACTGCACTCGTATTCTCTCTCTTCAAATTCACCCCATAATCTAGTTCTTCCACTGCCTGCGACCATGTGCATTTGCTACCCCAACTATCTATCTATCTATCACCTATCTATCTATCTAT
>NW_006489355.1:0-810 GCF_000325575.1 Pteropus alecto | reverse complement strand
TCTATATTACTGTCTCTTGGAGTGAGAGTGAAGTGGTAAGAGGCAGGCCCTGGGGACTGCTGAATGAATGTTCTCCTTCTGGCCTAAGTCTGGGAGGAGAAACAAGGAGAGGGACTTCTGAGCATAAAGCTGAACTCTCCAGTCAAAGAGGCAGAATGAACAAGTGTGTGAGAAATTCAATGGGCCGAAAGAACTTAGAAGGGAAGCATTCATCATAATGTTCTCAGAATCCTGTAGAGGGTGTGGTAATATTAGGCTAATGTGCACTTTGTAGTTATTTTACAAAAGTGACTGATAACATCAATATTTAGTAGGTAGTCTGAATTTGCATTGGTGACTATACCTAGTTGCTGAGGGGCAGTGTGCAACCTGGATCTGTGTAAGCCAAAACTGTATGTTTTCACATTTAATCCTGAGAACATTCCTTTGGGGAAGATGTTATTGTTCCTATTTTACAGATAAGGAATCAAAGCACAGAGAGGGTAAGTGTCTTGCCCAAGGATGCACAGTGGGTAATACAAAGTCAGGGACCCAACCCAGGTTGGGTCTTTCTGCCTTTTGTCTCCAGACGTATTAGTTGGCCAGGACTACTGCAGTAAAACACGAGAAACTGGATGGCTTAACCAACAGATGTATCATTTCACAGTTCCAAAGGCTAGAAATCCAAAATCGAGGTGTCAGCAGAATTGGTACCTTCTGAGGGCAGTGAGGGAAGATCTGTTCCAGGCCTCACTTCTTGGCTTATGGATGGCTATCTTTTCTCTGTGTCTCTTTATATTGTCTTCCCTCTGTGTGTCTCTGTATAACTTA
>NW_006489354.1:0-809 GCF_000325575.1 Pteropus alecto | reverse complement strand
TTTTTAAAACAAGTTTATTATGACGTGATACATTTCCTGAATTTTCATTTATTGGCATTGTAAAATTTTATATTTAAATTCTGATTGTCTTAGCTCCAACATTTTATTTTGATAGCCTAAGACGACTATTCATAACTGATGTTTAATGATGTCGAATATAGAAAAAATTTCCCCTACAGCTGTTTTTCCCTGGATTTCATAGAATTTTTGTCATTTACATAGTTTCGTAATTACTACCTTTCTGCAGTTCAGCTGCGCAGGAAGAGTGAAGTAGAGCAGATTCTAATATCTGTGGTTTACCTACTGTGCACCAGCCCTTTCTGTATAGTCTGGAGCACTTTTCTGCTTCCTAAATAAGCACATGGTCCCTCTCCCAATGGGAATGGGCAGTCGCAGCACAGGGCAGCACGCACTTAAACTGTGACACCTGTGCCAGATTGCAAGTTGAGGCCCAAACTCCAGCAGATCAGGGACCCCTGAGCACAATCTCAGTAGTTTGTAAGTTGCACAATTGCTAGATATGAAATTCCTAAACCTCCTATGTTCAGGATGAGAAAGAAATATAAAGGAACACGAGAACACATCAGTCAAGAACTACCTGCCCCTCCTGGGAGAGGCCGTGGCTCCAGGAAGTTACTGGAAGAGGGTCCTCTCTTCCCCTCCCCAGCGGGATATGTCTCTCAGCTCTCCTGCCAGATATGCAATGAGAGGATACCTGCAATGCTCTGTGTGCCCTGGACAGCCCTCCCTCAGGAAGGTTCTAATAAGCCCCCCTGGGAAACCTGGGCCTCCCTTTGGAGTCCCCAATC
>NW_006489353.1:0-809 GCF_000325575.1 Pteropus alecto | reverse complement strand
GTTCAGAATCCTGAGTGAGACCAGATGCGCTGTGGGAAGTCATGATAAGCCCAAGCCGAGATGGCAGGCTCGGGTACAGGAACAGGGACTTGGGGACCAGTAGGACTCGGCTGGGAGCTGGCGACATTATGAGAGCTCTAAACTCACACGGCCTGTGGACTTGAGGTTCTGGGCCCATGACGTTGGGGGGCTGCTGATAGGAAGTCCGAATGGCTTCCTTGGGCTGCACGTTCCTTAGCCATCACGTGTGAATCGTGTCTCCACCCGAAACTGGGTTGTCTGCTGTTTGTCAGGGCTTTGTGCCTACCATGGACCTCTGGCTAATAAAAATTGCTAACACTTATTGTGACTGTAACCTTGTGCCAGGCACTGCTCAGAGAGCTTTGTGTGTTACCCACATAACACACCACACATAACACATAACACGCTTGCCCTGGTCACAGCAACCCTATGAAGTAACTTGTGACCATTCCCATGGTACAGATGGGGAAACTGTGGCACAGAGCCCCCCTAAGTGGTATGTATCAGAACTGGATTTCAAGTTCAGTCAATCAGGCTCCAGAACTTTTGGTCTTAAGCACCCCACTAGTCCGCCTCTGAGGAGGTTTGGGTGGGGCTGCTGGAATCCTCAAAGTAGGAGCGACAACATTATCGACCACTTTGATGAACTGCCTCTTGAATGAGAACACCTGCCATTCGTCCAGGGCCCTACACGTGCCAGTGTGACAAAAGGTGTTTTCCACACGTGATTTTTATCCCTCAACCAGCCATGTGAGACAAGTACTTCCATTACTATTCTCATTTTGCGG
>NW_006489352.1:0-810 GCF_000325575.1 Pteropus alecto | reverse complement strand
ACCCACATAAAGCTAATATAACCCTCCTGTTTACCTGGCAGTCTTCAGAATATTTCGAAATTCTTCATGTTACCAATAACAAGAAAATCACAAATGGTTAAAAATTTGTGAACTTGTATAATCTGAACCTATCTAAAAGTAAGCAAATAGTTAGTGACCCTCTGTAATCCCTTCAGTACTCCATGTCGAAGTGTTCAATGGGGACTGACTATTCATTATAGGAAGAAGCCAATGCTGTATTATTTTTCCCCTCAGGTTACAGAGTCTTACAGGATTTAGTCTCAGATTTTCAGTGGAAGTGCTTCTGCTTTCTTTGCTGCTGTGACCAGATGGAAGCATTACCTTCTTTTCCAGAAAGTCTATGAACAGGCAGAGTAAAGGTGACAGCTCACACGGAGTAGTGCCAGATGCTCTTGTTTATTCCAGAGTATTAAGGGATATTTATTGGCAGAAGTTCAATGTCTTCTGGGGGGGATTTTCCAAAGAGTCACATTTTTGGGGAGGTGGTAGTAGTAAAAATTTGTTTCTGTATGCATCCCCAATAAGGAAAACATACTAGACTTGCCTCTGTTTTTCTTGGTTTATATTCTTTTCCTGAAATGCAGGAAGGTTTTAAAAAACCCAAGTGTGTGTACTTCACAGAGATGCAACATTCTTATTTACTTTCTGTCTTTGAGAAAATTGGAAATTTATACGCAGAACTGCAAATTTGCTGCTTCTTATTTTTCTTTTTATTTTCTAAAATAAAAAAGTCATAATTGTATTGAATTGAAGTAAAAGTTATTTTAAAAATTCAATATAAGTGTATTT
>NW_006489351.1:0-809 GCF_000325575.1 Pteropus alecto | reverse complement strand
CTCTATTCCTTCACATGTTTATTGAATGTCACACATTCATTTCCTCGTTGCCTTTCCATCTCAGATCAGGCCCTCATCTCCTCACTCGATTTCTGTATTTTCTCAAGATCCCATCTCTTTCCCACCTATAGACTTATCTTTGTGAAACAACATTTTTTGTAGTATCACGTCCCTCTCAGAGACCCCACAAGTCCTCATCAAGGCCTGCAGGCTTACCTGTAGATCATCTAGCCTGTGTTTCAAGGAGGTACCTGTAACCCAATCAACCTTATTTCCCCAAATCAACTTTCCTGCACTAGTGCACAAATACTACGTGGCTGTAATATAGAAACAGAAGTGAAAGACCCAGTTTAGTCTCTTGAGTAATTGACAAGGACCACTTATCAATGGAAATCTGCTTTAGCAATCACACTGATACCCTCATTTTCCCCGTCACACAGTGTGGGTTACAGAGGCCATCCAGCCATTCATGCTTTCTTCATCTCATACATCTTACATAGGAAACTCAGATCAAGTCTCAACACCTCCATGATACCTTTGTTGACTATTTCAGTCCAAACTGATCACCCCTTTTTCTAAATGCAAATAGCACTTATAGCTTATTTCAAGTATTTCAGCTTTGAAACTGTCATTAAACACTTATTGTGTATAACAGAAACCAAGAAGCCTAACACCAATTTCCAGTCGTCAAAGATCAAAAAACTACTTAGAATGAGCACATGTAAATTAAATTTATGTGTGTACATACACATATATGTATGTATATGTATATATGTTATGTTATGTTAAGTTATATATGTATGTATGTA
>NW_006489350.1:0-808 GCF_000325575.1 Pteropus alecto | reverse complement strand
AAAAAAATGTGGGTTATTTATTTGCTTTTCCTCGTCTGAATAGTTGTTGGGACAATAGATGGAAAAATTAAATTTTAGGTGGTATTATCTTAAGGTTCTTTTCTGGGCCTGTTGAGTGGAATGCTTAATTTCATTTTATTCCTATCAATATGCAATACCATATAATTTCTTTTGATAATAGACTTAAGTATATATCACACAGTAATTTTGTAATCATGGTCTATATTATTTTTTTGTAATTTTTAATGGCATACGTTTATGTTTGAAATGGAATGACTTATTTTTTGATAAAACATTGTTATTAATTTATACTTTGATTTATTTGTATTTAAGGAATGTTATTTACTTTAATCATTTTATTAACTTTATTGTGTTTTACTCATGGGTTAAAATATAATCAATTTTTATAACAGTTCAGGTGCAATTAAAAAAATTATATTCCTTATTACTGGAGTTCTGTGAGATATACGTGATCATATTGCTTGATATTATACATTTAGTTACTAAGCGTTGGTTATTTTCTTTAGTCTTGATCGAGAATATCTGTATTTCTCCTCTCATCTCCTATAGTTTCTGCTTAGTGAAAATTCTTGCTTTGACATTGTGTATATATGGCTCAATAACTGCTATATCTTCATTGTGGATTCTATCTTCTGTAACATTGTGTCTGCTTCTTTTAATGCTGTTAAAGCTTTGAGGTCTGCATTCTCTTTTTTCACATGTCATCATTTTAACGTCTTGTTTCTTTTTCTTGTTATTGACTTTGTCTAATACCTTTATCATCTATCTATCTATCTATCTATCTATC
>NW_006489349.1:0-809 GCF_000325575.1 Pteropus alecto | reverse complement strand
CTACTAATGAAATAGAACAATTATAACAATCTGTCTACGGTGATAAAAGTTATGTGACTGCGGTTTCTCTCTCTCTCTTTCTCTCTCTCCGATAACCAATCTGATAAGCAAGACAGCTGCCAAGTGACTAATGAGCAGGGAGCATATACAGTGTGGAGATGCTGGATAAAGGGATGATACGGGCCCCTGGTTGGTTGGAGGAGCTTGGCACAAGATCTTATCATGCTACTCAGAACAACGTACAATTTAAAACTTATGAATTGCTCATTTCTGGAATTTCCTATTTCATGTTTTTAGACCATGGTTGACTGTGGATAACTAAAACTGTAAAAACCGACGCTGTGGCAAGGGGAACTACTGTATTTGGGAACTTCCTCCATGACACACAAGCTGTGTCTATGTTGACCGAAGTCGTAGAGATTTGGCGTCAGATGGAGTTTGTTAGATCTATTTCTTGTGAAGTCTGGTATTTTGACATTGCCATTTTTACATGTCTACATTGCAGTATTTATGTAAATATTGGGTTTAAAAATTTTTTTAAAGCATCAAGCATTGTGTCATACGACAGCTCTGGCCTCCACCTCATCTCCCACTCTTGGGATCAGGGATGGGATGGAGGTGAGGAAACCCGTGATGGGGTGAGGATAATGGGGTGATACCCCCTCCATAAGCAGGGGCAGGTCCAGGCTATATGGGGCCTGGTGGCTATGTGATTTTCAAGGCCCTCTTTATGGAAAAGTATGTAAAATTATGAGCAGAAGTATGTTACAAAAGTAGATATTTATTTAGAATGAGAACATAAATCACAA
>NW_006489348.1:0-809 GCF_000325575.1 Pteropus alecto | reverse complement strand
GTGTATGTAATCATTTAAGTAACTATATGTAAAATGCCTGGTCCTCCTTCCTAACCGAAGTATTAAGAAAAAGATGTGCACCGTAGTGAAAAGAGATACATTCTTGGGAACTATGAATTTATAACTCTTATATCTTTGAAACAACATAATTCCTCTATGTTCATTCTGGGCCTATTATTTGTTCTTGAACCGTGATTTACAGGAACTTGAACTGTCATTTAAGAGATAATTTACATATATGACAGAATTAGAAAATACAACACAACATCTCATAAAGTAATAAGTCATATCAAAGTCTTAAAATGTGAGGTAATAATAACTATCACTTATTGATCATGATCTATGTGCTTTGGCTGTAGTATTCCACTTAATCTTCCTAACAGCCCATGCAAGCAGGTCATTATTATCTTTCCTTTATAAATGAGGGAATGAATGCTCAGATGGGAAGTAAGCCAGCCAAGGCCAGGCAGCTAGCAAGTAGGAAAACCTGGGTTCGAACCAGGAAGTCTGATTCCAGCCCTTATACACCAACCACTCAGAACCACATTCAGTGCTTTACTGCCAGCCTCTGAAACCAACTCTCCATGCTGTACATCCTCTGGCAGAAGAAATATGTGAATTGCTTGGAATTATAAAGAAAAGCCTACTGAAGATGTATTTGATGAAACTTGAGCCAATAAATTAACCACCAACTCATCTTTATGAACTACTGAGTATAGTACTAGAATGTTATAAATAGACAGATGCTTTTTGAGCTGAAATATTTTGCTTAACTAAGAGTTAACTATCCAAGGGTAGTGTGTGTGTGT
>NW_006489347.1:0-809 GCF_000325575.1 Pteropus alecto | reverse complement strand
TTTTTGAAAATTACAACATCTTAGAGTCCTTGATCACGCAAACTGACTTTCTCCTCTAGGGTCTGTAAGGATGAAATTATTTTCCTGAATCCTTTCTGTTTTGCTCCATGTCCTCTTATTAAAAATTTCTACTAAGAATACACTAAAAATGTCTTCCAAGGTGGACTTAAACAGCATATCTGTATTTTAACTGTGGTATAGAGTGTTGCTTTCATTGAATTGCTATTAAGTAATAAAGAATGCTTATAGAAATAAAAAGTAAAACTGTGATAAAGCTCCTTAAACATATTAAAGACTTTAAAAAAGTCATTAAAACATAGAGAACTATCCTATCACACTATATTCTTTCCATCATTCCCATGGAAGTTTTATTAGCTGCCGAATAAGTTTTCACTTTAAAACTAGCTTTCCATTTCCAAGTATTATATCGTCAAAAAAAAAAAAAGAAAAGAAAAACAACTTGAAACTGTTTATCTGTATTAGGACTCTGGATTTTAAAAACTTTCAAAAATGATTAGAATTAGGTTTTCTAAACTCTGGGATAATTTTCCAGCTTTTCTGTTCTTTGCCTGTTGTCCCCACCCATTAGAATGTCCTCTCTTTGAGAGGATGGGACCTGTCCGCCTTGTCCTGCACGCCCAAGGTCTAGAACGACATGTAACGCAGAGCAAGGGACAGATAAGTATATTCCGACGACCTAAATGTCTCACACTCATATTCTCTGGCTGTTTTACAAATTAAGACCATGAGGTGCTTGTCACCCACGGGACATGGACTTCCTGTCTAGCTGTAATTTCCCCTTCTTCTTC
>NW_006489346.1:0-809 GCF_000325575.1 Pteropus alecto | reverse complement strand
GCCGTTTGGGGTGTAATGGGAGTCCGCCTTCAGAAGACTTTTGAACTTGGCACCTGGAGTCTGGGCTGATGACCTACGCTGACCTTTCCAAGGGAGTTTCCTAGAACCTGCTCTGAGGTCACACGTGACTGAAAGTGTCATTAGGATAAGGCATTTTCATCAAGGTAAACAGATTCTCGAGTCCACAGGAATTGCTGAAATTTAAGAAAATCTTTCTAAAAGGGAACACATTGTTCCAGAAAGCCTTGGCCTTGAGGGTGGACAATGTATTCATTTTCCCCATGAATAGTTAAGGAGCGCGTCCTTGGTTCCAGGTGCTGTAGATAAAGCTGCAAAGGTGACACAGGAGCCTCCCACCCCCACAGAACTTACGCGGATGGGGACGGGGGATACACTAAGACGTGCAGACCCTCATTCTGGGCCCTGAGGCCTGCTGGCACTGTCGGCACGAGCGTCCGCCGCTTCCTGACGGTCGTGTTTCCGGCTTCTCCAGGCCAAGCTGGCGTCCCCCTGGCCTCCAGGATCCCCAGGAGGTTTGGGAGGCACACCCGACCCGCGTCAGGCTGAGCGCTGTTAGATGCGGTGTTCTCCGAAGGGGACACGTGTGCGAGAAGATGTCTTCACACGCTGCCTTCCCCCCTCACAACTCCACTGTGACGGGGAAGGGCCGAGGCCGGCACCAGAACCTGTACCGGATGCTGCAGTGTGGTCCAGGAAGGGGTGTCCAGCTCCTCGTCAAGCTGCATTACTTACTGTCCAACGGTGGGATGGACAGGAAAAGAGGGAGGGTATGTGGGGGGCAGAGAGGA
>NW_006489345.1:0-809 GCF_000325575.1 Pteropus alecto | reverse complement strand
GCTGTACCAATTTGCAGTCCCACCAGCAGTGTACAGTCTTCATATTCTTATGTTCTAGCTCCTAACTATATAAAATTACTTCCAGAGAAGTCTCATTATTGCTACTTCATATAATGGGAGCACTAGTTTACTCTAAGAAAAATATCTCCAGTTGTTTTCTAAGCTTTAGTCCTTGCCTAAGTATTGTAGGGTACTGGGCAATAGTGGGAAGAATGGTCTTTTCTTCAGTTGTATGCCTCAAACTTTTTAAAAATTGAGGTTCCAGAGAACCTGTTTTTGGGTCTAGTTTCTTACAGAATCTTTCATGCAAGAGTTTAACCATTTTTGTACCCTACCCCACTAATTACAGGGGCTTAAACATAGAAAAATAGTTCTATTGAGAAAAGCAAAGTAGCCTCCCTGCCATCCTTCTCTTCTCTCAGTACTAGACTCCAGGCACAAACTCCCTTCTTACTTACAAAACAGAAGCTTCTATATATAGGATACCTGGGGTGTAATTATTGGAGTGAGGATTGATAGATGCTGGCCTGGTGTTGTAATATACGAACTCCATTTTAGCCTATGTTGAGCCATAGGTTATGCATTTTTTGTTATTTCTTTTCACTATTCCTCTAAACACTTTTGGATGTTTACCACTATTATAGGAGACAGGTTGTATATGTCTGTATATCTATAACCTCATATATATTTTTATTCATGGATACAAAAAGACATAATATGTCAGTAATTTGACTTTCTATATTTATCATTAATACATGTCCATGAAAATTGTTCTATAAAAATAATAATGTTGGGAGTGGCTCCATAGT
>NW_006489344.1:0-808 GCF_000325575.1 Pteropus alecto | reverse complement strand
GGAGGATTAGATATGATCAGTGAGGTATGCACTGGAAGAGGCACCCCTTCACAAGAAATGTCCATAATATTAATGACAAGATGTGGTGAGTCAGAAGCCACCCAGATGTAGGGTAGTGCTCATTAGTGTGCCCAGTGACATTCTTCAGTGAGGGATGAAACTTTTGTTTTCTTACCTCTCACCTATATCCGATCTGCCCTCCTACAGCCTTCTCCTGATGTGGAGGGAAAATAACCCCTTAATTTATTGAAATTTTTTTTTGTTGGGAGGGGCAAGATTGGTGGATTTTTGAATAAATATTGCAGATAGTTTTTTCACTTTCCCATGTCGATCATGTTTTTTTGTTTTTTTGTTTTTGGGTAGTCATTGCATTGGTTCGATTTTGACCTGACACTTCAAAACTTCTTTTACAGCTTCTGTGCATTATGAAAGATTATGTTATTGATTTAAATTAATAGGAAACACAAAGTCTAAATATTGTACTGAAGTCTTTGAAATCTGGTCTGTTTGGTTTTCATTTCAATCACTCAGCACAACATGATGAACTCTAATAATGTTCAGGCCTAAAAACTGTTCTAGAGATGAGAGACCTAGAGCTGTCAAATTGGTTATCATCACACTGAAAGACAAAGCAGAAATGTAATGGTATTTTGATTAGTATCATATCTTGGTGAAATTTCAGTCACTGAAGTGTTTGAAGTGGGTAACCTGATCAATAAATTAATTTTTGTAATCTTTATACTACAGCGTGGTTCATTTTATAACAGTTGACATGTTACCAGGCTTCACATTCTTTTGGCTAAAAAAA
>NW_006489343.1:0-808 GCF_000325575.1 Pteropus alecto | reverse complement strand
TGCAGCTGGCACTGGAGTAACCCTCGTTCCTTCCAGCACTCAGCAGTTGCTGAGGTATCAGAATCAGGGTCCCTGGGGACATTGCTATTGGCCACGTGTTGGTGGGAGAATTCTGTGCTCAGGGAATTCACGTGGATCTCCTCCTCTTCTGAATAGGAATGATCTGGAGAAACAGCTGACTCCATGCTGCCTTTTGGAATCGTTCCACTTCCTGAGGGCCTGCCTGTTGCAGTCCACACAATAAACGTCTCTGTCCTCTTTCTAAGTCCTCAAGCGTCTGCTGATGTTCATCTCCTTTCACTTTCTAGATGTGCGCTGTTGGCTTTGAGGAAACGTCAGTTGGGTTTATCTTCTTCATGGAATCAGACATGGAACCGCCTCAACAGTGGCACAGACGAGCTCCAAATTCTTTCCCAAAGAAAGCGTGTGGATGCGTGGGAAGGGCTTCAGGTTTTCACTGTGTTTCTGCGAAGGACTGGATATCACATGGACCTTGATCTCTAATGCAAGAGAATCAGATGGCGGGAGGGTGAAGGTGTGACCTCTTCTGCACGTGCTCTGGTTGGTGACGCTGTAAACTTTGCTGACTTCCAGCCGGTGCTGCACTGCGATCCCTCACAGCTCATCCAGCGGCACTGGGGACCACTTCTCAGCCTCAGGGTGTAAGATTGCCCTGTGCTAAGGGAGCTGTGAGATGTCTCCGGCAGCTCAAGCTCATTCCCCTTCACCTCGCCCACCAATCCAGCCCACAGCTCAGTCCACCTACACCTTCAAATATTGAGTAACTCTGAGATATGAAAGAGGACAT
>NW_006489342.1:0-809 GCF_000325575.1 Pteropus alecto | reverse complement strand
CGGCCGGACCAACGGAGCATGCGCATTTCCACTGAGCCTGGGTCGTGCCCCAAGCTGTCAGGGAGCCACAAACACCAAGAATGGTGAGGGAGTACAAACCGGGGTGCGCTGACGGAAAGAAGGGAAGGGGGTGCGGCGGAGACAAGGGCAATGGAGGGCCACTTTGGGGACAGATCTGGGTTCCGAGCCAGTTCCACCTGACTCCAGGCTCGTGCTGTCAGTGCCTGAACCTCCTGTGCCGCCTCCGTGACCGGGAGCGGAGACGAGATTCCGGGTGGGGCTGAGTGCCATCCTAGGGTGCTGGCTCCTAGGCCTCCTTCTCCACAGGGCAGGGGACCGCCAGGTGCCACAGGGTCACCAAGAAGGCATGGAGCCTTTGCAGAAAAGTGAGACATGGGGTGGGAGGGCTGCTTTCTCATGAACGTGAAGCCAGCCGGTGGCTTCTGTCACCATCTATTCTGTGACCATCGCTTACCGTTTTGGGTGCATTTAGGACGATTTGTGTCTAGAGCATCAATCCTTGCAACAGCCCTGGGAGGAAAGGCAGCGTCACCATCTGCTTTGAGCAAGGAGAGGTCAAGGCTTCGGGACGCTGAGTCAGCTGCCCAGGCCCCCCAGGTCCTGCGCTCGTGCCTGTCCCCTCACCCGGGGGGGCTTCTTCCCCTGTCTTGGGCACCCCTGACCTCACCCTCAGGTCCCCTTCGTTTGTTTAACTAACGTCATGTTTTTGAATAGGTCATATATTCTCAGGTTCAAAATTCAGATGTGACATTTCTCAGATGTGCGAAGGCCAACATGCTGGTCGTGAC
>NW_006489341.1:0-809 GCF_000325575.1 Pteropus alecto | reverse complement strand
ATATATATACATATATATAACACACATATTACATACATATTCTACGTTTTACATGTATACGTACATATATGTATATATATCCTGAAATGGAATTTGAAGTATCAGAAACCAGAACCCTTTATTACTTTTTCTTTAGTAGCTACAGTTAAGAAGCATGGCTTTTTATTCTAGAGGTGTTTGTGCTTTCACACCCCGATGGTGAGGGCGGGCGAACTGTGACGACAGCACCCCCCGCCCCATCGCAGCCCCCCAAGCCCGTGTGGCCGGCTCGTCACCCCGTGCTCCTTCACCTTCGGATTGGGGATCCCACCTCGCTGACGGTGCCGGCGTCGCCGTGCGGGTCACGTGTGGGAACGCGACGCGTGTCGAAAGCATCACTTCCCTTAGCTTCCGGTGACACGGCGAAGGGCGCGCTCAGAACACGCTGTCGCTAACCACGCGTACCAGCCGCTCCGCTGTCCATCGGGACTTTTCCGAAGACTTAAGTCTTCTGAGGAGGGGCACACATACTATTCGAGTGTTTCTGTTAGAAAAATGGAAGGGGTGGTTTACTCTGCTTTAAATAGAATTAAGCAAAGGTGTTGGGACTCATCGGTAAGGGATCAAGGGAAGCGACCAAGACGGCAGAGCAATGGCAGGTGCTCAGGAAAGACAGAGTCAGGAAGAAAGAGAGGAAGCAGAGCTCGTGCGACAGCCCGGAGTAAACTCTTCCGTCAAATGTGGGAATGTGGCTCATGCAAAACAGCCACGCATTTTACTACTAGCAAGAAAGAATAGTCTATGGCCACGCCACCCTGAACGAGCCCGAT
>NW_006489340.1:0-809 GCF_000325575.1 Pteropus alecto | reverse complement strand
AATTTTTGTCGAGTACAATGAAATAAATGAACCAACTGAGTATAACATAGAAAAGAGATAGAGATTATCCTGAATGACTTCCGAGATTTGCCTTAAATGACTGAGTGGATGGTGGTGCTATTTCCTGGAGTGCGGAACACTGAAAGAAGTACACACAATTGTGGCTGTTGGGTGAATGACCAAGGAATCTGACACTGAATGCCCCTGAGACTATGAATATCTCTTATCCATATTTTGGATTTCTTATGTTGTACTTGATATAACTGGCCTAGGGATCAAAGAATAATAGCACCCCTAAACTACATCAACAATTCCTGGTATTAATCATCTTGGGAAAAAGTAGGACCCAAGACAAAAAACTGGAATATGGAAAACATGAGAGAGAGGACTCCTGACCTTCCATAGACGTCTCTTTTTTTTGGCCTCTCAACTGAGTCTTGAGGTTTGATCTCAGCTGATGATCTTCAGTGGTGGATAATAGGAGGCAACAGTCCCATAAGAACTCCAGGGAGCACCATTATATAAAACACAGTTAAAACCACATATGTAGATACAAGGTAAGCCGTGCCCCTAGAGTCGTGACACATTGGGTGATAGCCCTGAGGGCACCCATCAAAAGACGCAAGCTAGGCATTAGGAGCCTGAAAGCCCAGGAGAAAGTAAGTCAGATTATCCACCTGTGAACTGATCACTACTTCGCTTCTCTGTAGTTATCCCTGAACCTGCATCAAAGTCTTGTGTAGCAGGAAGAAAAAAAAATGCTATTTCAGAATTCCCCTTATTGAAAACAAAAGAAAAAACACTCTATT
>NW_006489339.1:0-808 GCF_000325575.1 Pteropus alecto | reverse complement strand
GAACCTGGCAGAGAATACCAAATTCCCCTTGAAGTACTAGCGGACTTCACTCCGGATGCTGCTCGGAGCATCACATAAGTAATTCAGCATCACACCTGATGTATGCAGGCTCATTCTGTATGCAGCCAATTTGTAGATTTCCTCTTTCTGCATTTTCCTGTTTATATCTTTAATTAGAATTCTGAAAGTTTTATCATATACCATTGCCTTAGCCCACACAGCACATGCTTCCAAAATTCTTCACCTTTCGAGCTAAAATAAATAAGAACCACAATGTTCTTACCGTAAGAATTCCCCTAAAGAGCAAAAGTAAATCAGGATATTGTTACTTGGGTGATAAGTAACTTGGAGAAAACTGTTTAACATAAAATCTCTAGTCCTTCCTTAAAAACCATCTTTACTGACAGAGCATTGCCTTGCTGAATTAGAAAAAGAAATGTCCTTTCAAGAGCAAGTACTAAGATCGGACAGGGTTCTGTGGGTCCTCTGCATTTGAGGAAATTGAACTATTTCAATTCTAAGTCTCTTAAATTTTGAGTTTTGTTGCCTAATTTGTGGAACAGTTTAGCTCCTAAGCCAGCTTCATAGGTTACAATTATAGATCCTGTAACATAAGAAAGCATTTGGAAAACTACAAGAAAAAATATAAATCATTATGATGTCATTTTATATTTGGGGTTGTTAATATTTGGCTCCCTATCACTTTCAAAGCAGTGGGACATAGCAGGAAAAATATTGGTCTGGTATTTGTGGGGTTTTTTTAATTTAATTTAATTTTTAATTTCAAGTATACAGTACATTGGTTAGA
>NW_006489338.1:0-807 GCF_000325575.1 Pteropus alecto | reverse complement strand
GTTCCCAGTCATTCATGGATGGCGCTTCCCACTCTCCTAGACAATTAGTTTGCCCTTCTCTCAAATGAGATCTGTAGGTTACTGTGTTGGTGGTTTTCTTAACACTAAAGGAGTGACTGAGTGAGAATGGAGCTAAAATATTAGTTAAAACACTATATGGGCCTTCAAAAGTCCACCATCTACACTGCACATGAGAGCCAGGAGATATTAGAAAACAGCAGAAACCTTCACAAAGACCTTTTCCCATCATAAAACTGGCAGGGTTTTACTGGGAGCGGTGACTAGACGCTAAAAGTCGAGATGGTCTACACATTAAAATGTAGAATATGTGCTCAGGTTTACCTTGCAAGTTTCAACATGGACAAAATTAACTCGATGTGGCTTTTCAAAATAGTTTGCCATAATGCCTAAGAATACAGTTTACATTTTTAAAATTCATCCTTCTTTACTTAAAATTTAAACAAAAAACAAACACAAACAACATGATTTGTCTGTGGCCTGGTATAGAATAGGTGCCGTATAAATGTTTTGTTGAATGAATGGATGGTTGGATAAATGCTTTCACTATCCAGTCTTGACACAGCTCATCAAATAAGTATAAGAAATTAAAGATACATGATGCTAAAAGTAGTTTTTATATGTTTGTAAGGCATTATTGTTTTTAATGTATCTTGTCTACTTTGCTTCTGTTGTTGACAATGCTTCATTAATTGGTTCTCATACGTTTGTTTAACCTTCACAGATCCCTCTGGAAATTGTATCTCAAGGAATTATTCGACCGCAAAAACCCATTGTTCTAAAGGCTGA
>NW_006489337.1:0-808 GCF_000325575.1 Pteropus alecto | reverse complement strand
TAGTAAGAGTGGTGCATACTTAAGGCTAAGGCAGCGCCACCGGAAGAGACATGACGCCGACCGGTGCCTCCACTTCGGCGCTCTGCACAGAACCAGCACGTCCCTTTGTTCCTTCTTAGCTTCCAAAAAAAGTAGCAAGACCCTGACGAACATGGCTTTCTAGACAGATGGATCACCTGCACTTCCGTCTCTCTCAGCTCACGTTCTGGGACGACGGGACAAGACTCGGCGAGACTTAACAGCTGCAGGGCCCCCGCAGCCGAAGCGCGGCCCGTGGGCCAGCGGCATCAGCACCCCTGGAAGCTCAGGTCCACCCACACCTCCTGAAGCGGGATGGCCCTTCCACAAGGCAAGACCCGTGGGGCCCAAAGGGCGTGGCACTTCCAGAGCTCTGTGCTGTCTTCTCTCTGCTCTGACTTCGCTAGTTCCCATGGGGGAAGCAGCCTAGCTTGAGAGGGCTGGCGGAGAAGGAACTTCTATCCGACTGCTTCCTGCGGACCACAAGGAAAGCCGGCCACCTGCCCGGCCTCCCCCTCTCTGCAGAAGGCCTCACCTGTCCCTGCCCCCAGAGGGTTACTTTTAGCCACAGACACATCCCCTCAGCTGACTCTGATCTTCTCGTCTCTGGCATTAATCCTGATAAAAGCACAAAAATGAAAGATGCGATTTCAGTTTTCCTCGATTTCTAGGAATCCTAAAGTTTGTTTAAAGAAGTCCCAACATGAGCCGAGACAGCCGTGATTTCCGATGTTATAAAGTTCGTCTCCTTTTTTGAGACGCTCTCTCCACCCTCCAGGTGTGCGTGGCT
>NW_006489336.1:0-808 GCF_000325575.1 Pteropus alecto | reverse complement strand
TCACTTTGTAAGTTATATAAATGTCTAATCATTGTGTCGTACACCTGCAACTAATATGTTGTATGCCAACTATAATTTAAAATTTAAAAATTACTTAAAAACAATTAAGCCTCACCCTGAGCAATATCGTCTATGAGACTGCATTCTGATGTGTCAATCATCTATTTTTTTTTTCTAGTATACATTGCATCGGTCTGCTGGGGGTCCCATAAGCAAGGACCACAGACTGAGGGCTCACACGACAGAAATTCGTTTTCGCACAGTTGTGGAGACTGGAAGTCCAGGATTAAGGTGTCAGCAGGGCTGGTTTCTGGTGAGGACTCTCTCTCTGGCTTGTAGATGGCTGTCCTCTCTCCCTGTCCTCACATGGCCTTTCCGATGAGTATGTGCCTCTCTGCTGTCTCTCCTCAACTTATAAGCACACGGGTCCCATCAGGTGAGAGCTCGCCATTATGACTCACTTAACCTTAATTACCTCCAAATGTAGTCACGGTTAGGAACTGGGGGAGACACCGTTCGATCCATAGCATGCATTGAATTAGTTCAAGTCTAACGATGTCCATCCACGTTCCCCCTAAGATCATCCTGCATGCCACCAACGGAAAACCATTCTGCACCATGACTCCAGGCTGATGTCGCTAGTGACCAAGCTGCAGTGAAGCCGCTGTTGGCAGAGCTTTGAGGATACAGATGAAAGTCCAGAGGACCAGGGTCAGGGGGAACAAGAGCCCCAGGGTGGTGGCGGAGCCATAATTGCTGGGCTGCTCCCCAGGGACACTGATTAGCGGAAGAAGATGGGACAAAACAC
>NW_006489335.1:0-808 GCF_000325575.1 Pteropus alecto | reverse complement strand
GGGCTATATTTAGCCCTTGGGTGACTAGTTCATTATAGTTGGGACCTACGTCCAGTCTGTCTTTCTCATAAGAGCTCAGACCACAGCCATGAATGACCATGCGACGGTGACTGTACGTACCTGCAAGTGACTCAGAACTCTGGTTGGGGACGCTGTGCGATGCCTCCTGGAGGACGTAGGTGGACGTGGAGATGGGGGAAGGGCAGATGCCGCTGGCGGGGACGTAAGGTGGGCTGTAGGATGAGCTGTAGTACTGGGAGTACTGGCTCTGAGGGAAGCCAGCGTAGGAAGGGTAGTCCTAGAAACGGGAGCACACAGGCGGTGAGTGAGGAAGGCTCTCCGGGCTGGAGCCTTCAGTGGGCGGGGTCACAGGCTGATGAAGGCGGGGCCCCGTGGGGCGGGTCTAATAACTCTGTCTCTGTCCCCCATTAGAATAAAAGCTGAGGACAGGGACTTCCCCCCAGAAGCAGACCCTGAGAGAGGATTCAAGTGCAAATAGTGTACTTAAGAGGTGAAAAAGACAGCAGTCGGTGAGCTGGTGAGGTAGTGAAGGGACGAAGGGAAAACAGCCAATCCAGAGGCGTCTAAGTGGGGACTGGAGTAAATTCTATGGGCGAGACGCTGGATGGTATAAAACACACATCTCAAAATGATCTCGCCACGGAGCAAAGGAGCCAACTCTAGCTAGCTTTGGGAGCTGCTCCCATGAGGTTTTAATTCCCTGGCCCTACCTGCCTGCCCTGTGCATCGGTTCTAGAAAACACCCTTGGGCCCAGGGATGCAGACACTGGCAGCTGGAGGTCAGCAG
>NW_006489334.1:0-807 GCF_000325575.1 Pteropus alecto | reverse complement strand
AAAAAATCAATCTCAAAAAGTTATGTACTATATGATTCTATATTTATATATTCTTGAAATTTTAAAATTATAGAAATGGAGATCATATCACTAGTTACTAAGGGATAGGGATGTGGGAGGAAAGAAGGTAACTGTGACTATAAAAGGTTAGCATCAGTGATCCCTGTGATGGAACTGTTTTATATCTTGATTGTGCTGTTGGCCATTTGAATTTACATGTGATAAACCTACATAAAACTACACACGCACATGCACACAAGAGCATGTAAAACTTGTAAAATCTAAGTAAGCTTGCTGGTGGATTGTACCAATGTCAATTTTCTAATTGTGATATTGTACTACAATTACGCAAGATGTTACTGTTGGGGAAAATGGGTGAAGGGTATATGTGATTCCTCTGTGTTATGTGTTATGGCTGTATGTAAATCTACAATAATCTCAAAATTAAAAGCTTAAAAAACAACAAAAAACATAGAATAAAACACAGATAAATTCTGTATGACCTTTGGTTAAGCAAAGATTTCTTAGATAAAGCATTGAAAACAAAATCCACAAAAGAACCAATTAATAAATAGGTCTTCATAAAAACTGAAAACTTCTGATCTTCAAAAGACACCGTTAGGAGAATGAAAAAGACAAACCACTAGCTGGGAAAAAATGTTTGCAAATCAAATATCTGATAAAGGACTTGTCTCCAAATGTAGAAAAAATGCTCAAAACTTAGTAACAAGAACTCAAACAACTCATTTTTAAAAAATGGACAAAAGTACAGCATTAGTCATTAGGGAAATGCAAATGAAAACCACA
>NW_006489333.1:0-808 GCF_000325575.1 Pteropus alecto | reverse complement strand
GGTCACAAAGGAAACACCGTTTTCATTTAAAGGACAGTACCAGTTAAATGTGTGTAAGTCAGAGATATCCATTTTAATCCTGAACATTTGATAAGCATATCTTTCCTGGTTAATATTTCAAAGTACTCTTCTTTTTGATAAGTCTTCAACTTGAGTAATTTAAACTGATATAGCCATCAGATATTAGAGGTATGCACTTGTAACTGATGGAAATAGTATCATTGTGGAAAGCATTGTCTGTGAAATGTTTTTTTTAATAACATTTTAAAAAGTTGCATGCCTCATTTAAACATAGATATGATGGTTACATTGTTTCTAATTTAATCCTTTTTTTGGAACAAGACTATAAAAATACAGTGTAAAGCAGAATACTACACTGCTTAACATGTATTTGTTTAAAATTTATAAAGGTTAATTCATCATACATAATTTTATTGGGTACAAATTGGTGCCAGGGTCTACGTTAGGTGTAGTGAATATAACAACATATAAGAAAGACATAGTCCTTGTCCTCTTTATTTTCACCTCTACAACCAGATTTTAATTGATACACATGAGATACTACATATAAATGTGTTTTATACATTTAAAATGTTATTTGTATTTTAATAATCATTATTACTAATAATAATTATTACTAATATCCTATGGATGACTAACTTCAGTGGCCATTTCTAGATATTTTGTGAAGTAGAAACAGAACATATCTGGTCAGTACCATGCCAAATGCTATGTTTTAAATATAAGCATTGTTAAAGTCATATATTATCATCTTAATAGTACTAATTATATTGGTAGAGATAAAAGA
>NW_006489332.1:0-808 GCF_000325575.1 Pteropus alecto | reverse complement strand
CTGCCTCCTCTGCCTCTCTCTCTGGGGCCCTCTGTTCTCTGATTCTGAGCTTTCGGTGGAGGGCGGGCAGCTGTGTGTAGCCACCTGGCAAAGTTCCTCTGAGGACCACTTGGATTTGAAGAGATGGGCTGGCGGGGGTGGGTGAACGGGCCCAAGGTTTACACGGGCAAGGACTCTGGAAGGCATTTCTGCTCTTCCTGAGGGACAGATGTGCAAAGAATCAGGGAAGTGGTAGGAGAGCGCGCACTCCAAGGGCTAAGATCTAGAAAGCCTTAGAGAAGCTCATTTGACTTTTTCAGGGCTGTTTTGTTGGTGCTCTTTAACTGACCCGCAGGGAACAGGGTCTCCCTTAGAGCTCTCAGATGGCCCTGGTGACCTCCAGAGAGACTCTAGGTCCCTCCAGAGGCAGCAGAGATACCCCCCACTGCGGTTGGGCCCCTGTCTTTGGGCTGCAGCTGCCTCGGAAAACTGGTCCCCACACGTCCCTTTCTCCTTTAACTTGATTCTTAAAGCCCCCAACTCGCATCTGTTCCTCTCTAGATGTGGTGTCGCTCACCCATCACAGTTCCTCCCGGCCAGCGAGCCAAGAGCCAGGACCCTGGAGCCGGGGCGAGGTCCCGCGAGCAGGACCTTGGCACCCACTCGCGCCCACAGCCTGGGGTGGTGTTTTCTAGTGGAAATGGCCTGTGGAAGTTTGAGGCCACGGAACTTTTGCACAGAAACCCTGCCTTAAATTTCTCACACAGAGCACCGTCCGCAGGCGATTCTGCTCAACTGCCCCCCCTCCCCCGCCCATCAGCCCGTGCGC
>NW_006489331.1:0-807 GCF_000325575.1 Pteropus alecto | reverse complement strand
TTCTTTAACCCTTCACCCCATTCTCCCAGCCCTTCCATCCCCCTCTCCTCTGTCCTACCTCGCTTGATATTTTTACCTGAAATCTCTTATCTGCTTTCCTGATTATTGTGCATCTCTCTCCACTAGAGGGCTAGGATATGTCTGCCTTGATATCATCAGTACCTACTACAGCGCTCTGCACATAACAGATGCTCACTGAATATTTGTTGCCTCAATGGATGGAGATACAGTCCTTGGCCTAGGTTTGCACAGTATCTGTTGGGGGTGGGGTATGTCAGGCATTTACAACTCAGGCATTTACAACTCAATGGATATTTGACACAATAAGGATGAGCACAAGACGCAAGAAAAAATTCTAGGTGGATAGAGAGTGTTAAGGAAGGCTTCCTGGAGGAGGTATCACTTAAGCTGAGGCTGGGAGGACAAGTGGGAGTTAGCTAAATGGTGGAGGGTATTTCAGGTAATGGGAACATTAGGGGCAAAGTCATGGAAACAAGAGAGCAAGTGCAGGGAACTGTAAGTGGACCAGTGTGGCTTTAGGGCAGCAAGGGAGGCTGAGGGTTCATCTGATTCTTCTCCACGAGGAGTGCCTAAGGTGAGGAGGCGAACGGTCCATTTCTGT
Organism: Pteropus alecto; assembly: GCF_000325575.1. Taxonomy (NCBI): domain Eukaryota; kingdom Metazoa; phylum Chordata; class Mammalia; order Chiroptera; family Pteropodidae; genus Pteropus; species Pteropus alecto. The sequence goes on along the minus strand of NW_006489331.1, from coordinate 185 downwards.
AGTCTCATCAGTGCCCACCACAGCACCTCTAACAGTTTTGGTGAACAAATGCATGGATGGATGGGTTGGTTGGTGAATAAATGAATGAATGGGTGGGTAAGTGGGTGGATGAACTGATGGATGAATAATGGATATATTAGTGGATGGATGGATGGGTGGATGGATAGATAAGGAAAATGGGTAGA
>NW_006489330.1:0-807 GCF_000325575.1 Pteropus alecto | reverse complement strand
ACACACACATATACACACATGTACGCACGCAAACACAAACTCTTTTTTTACCTTCTTGTGGGCTATTGCACCATTGAAGCAACTTGTAACAACAGATAAACCAAGCACAGTGAAAGCAGACTCCTCCCACACTCTTGAAGTTTTGTTAATCTGAGTCTACCCCACGGGAGTCCGCGTGCCTGCTGTCTGAATGCTGTGGACACAGGTTCAGACTCTGACGGGTGAACCAGCTGGGCAGATTATTCACAAACTCTTATCTCTACTTAGTAGGATCCAATTAAATGATTTCTATACTTAAGAGATATTTTAATTATGTGATTTTCAAACAGGGCATTGAGATTCATGATCAAGAATTAATGAGTTAGAACGTATTTTAAAATATGATATACTATAATAGAACAGAACACAAGACAACAAATAGAATAGAAAATATGATGATAAATTATATATATGGAAGGCAACAACTGTCCTTGAAACTTTTGTTTCTGTTTATTAATATGTATATACTGGCTGTCAAGTGAAATGCAATTCTTCCGGAATATGGTGATAAAAAAAGACAAAGCCATTTTTCTGAGTAAAAACATTCACTGTAGAACAAACATAAAAGCTTTGCATTTTTGAACATTTGAATACATGCAGAGATTTATCGGTTGCTGGGGTATTCACCACCTTTTTCTGACCTTTAAAATTCAATAGAATCTTGTTGATATATTTATGTTTGGAGGCACATGAGGTTTTGTGTAAAAATTAAGACATATTTCTTGACAACTTCTGCCTTGCTCAGATGTAACTGTCGACCCTTCAAAC
>NW_006489329.1:0-807 GCF_000325575.1 Pteropus alecto | reverse complement strand
AAAAAAATAGTTACTAATTATTATGTAACTGGCATTCATTGCCAAAACGAGTTATGACAATTTGAGAAAATTTTGCCCGCTTCTGGAATAGCTAGTATTTTTAAGACCAAACTTTAGCAAGTATATTCCACAATTTAGCGTAAATAAGCATGTATATTCAAAAGTGTCCTTAGTCTTTTTCTTAGAAGTTAGCACTAGAGCCAAGGAAACCATTTTTAGCTAATAGCCTCAGCATTAGGAAGAAGGCCTGCTCGCCTAGATAAAAAGAAAAGAAATATGTTACAGGTAATCTTGTCTTCTGAAACTAGCTTGGCCTTCCCATGTCTTACCTGTTGACCATATAAGAGATTCTAATATTTATTAAACCTGATACTTTGAAACTTTTTGAACTGCATTTTCTCCATACTGCTGTTTCCTATAGGTTTGCAGTAGTTCACCCAGACTTGTCCTACTGTCTAAAGTTTAGGCCCGAATTACTTTGCTGCCCATTCCTCATCTGCTACCACCTGGAGATGAATTCAGAGCACCCAAGTGATAGGCAAGAGACAGCAGTCATTTTGAAAGGCATTTTTCCAAGTTTTTCAGGGCCTAGGCAAAGAAATAAGCAAATAGGAAACTCAAATAAACAAAAAACCAACCAAGCAACAACAAAAACAACATAACAAATCGTTTGCCTTAGAGGGATTAGAAGCCAACAAAGACACATACTCTTCCTCTCTTCAGTCTTGCTTAAATGGTGCCAGTGACTAGGGACTCCGGTGACAAGGAAATCACGGAGGTCTGGATAGCCAACAGAAGCATCACCTT
>NW_006489328.1:0-807 GCF_000325575.1 Pteropus alecto | reverse complement strand
AGAATTGTGAGAAAATAAGTTCCTCTTGTCTACGCTACCCAATCCGTAGTATTTTGTTATGGTGCCCTAGCAAACTGATACACCTCTGTATGTAGAATGCCATTACACAAAAGGGAACATTTGTACTTTTAAATTCTAATTACAAAACTTGTTGTCTTAGATTTGGACTAAAAAATACCTTCTTTCAACTTCTTATTCCAAAACTACTTCTCTCTTCTTTCTCCTCCTGCTCTTCCTGCTCCTCTTCCTTTTTGTTCTTCCCAAAATACCTTCTGATTACTGTCTCTCCATTTGAAATCCTCAGATTATTAAGGAGAAACATGAGTAGAATTACAGCCTCATAGATTTGCTTAGACAGAAAGGAAGTTTCATTTGAAGCAAGTGTTCTTTCATGAAATTCATAAAATTTAAAATATTTTTGATAGTTAAAATTATATTATTAGTTGAACATTTTCTAATCAAGATGTAGGAAAAAACAGTAAGGCTTAATTAAACAAGTGTTCTGTTAAGGACTCTCGAATCAAGAGTGCTAGAAAAATAGCTGAGTTATTTCAATGCTATGCATTAGCTAAGTAAGTTTTATATTAATTTTAAAAATCTATAATAAAGTATCTCTCTGCTATATTTAAGCACTTAACCTTAAAAAATAATATGGAAACCACCACGTTGTTTGATTATTTTTGTTGAGAAAATTCTAGATGGCTTCTGAATCATCACTGCAAAATTGACAAATAGTTTCAATGTGAAGGCTCTGACACCTGTAAGAATTTGCTAGGGTTTCAAATAGTGCATAGTTTTAAACCAATG
>NW_006489327.1:0-807 GCF_000325575.1 Pteropus alecto | reverse complement strand
TCAGAGTGACATCTATACCACTCGACTAAGCAGATTACATGTTCCATGGGAAGATGTTTGATAGACAGCAGAGCCTTTCCACTTTCCAAGTTCTGTTACCATGCTCGCTCTCAGAAAATACTTAGGGCAGTGCAAAGAATTCTGGACAGGAAACGCAGGCATCTGATGTCAACATAGAAGATGGGAAGAATAGTGGTAGGCGTGCCCCATCAGAGAAGATTGTTTTATAGAAATGAGGAATCCTGAACACAAAGAGGTAATTAATTTGTCTAAGGCTGTTTAGGCTAAAGATGGCAAGTTTGGGATTAAAAGATTTTGCGTCTGACTTCCAAGTTTATGCTGTTAAGATCATTATCACACCACCTCTGTCAACATCCAAGGTTCTTCTCTTAAAGCAGTTTTACATTTCGAGGTGTCTATTTTTTCTACTTTGGAAACTAGAATAAATTGTCTAAAGATAAAATCTCTGTTTTAAATTTATTTGGTTAACAAATCAGCTCCTAAGATTTCAACATTCTATGTCAAATATGATTTTTAGAATGTGTGTTCTTGTATTGAATTTTTGCCTTTTTTGCTTGTATTGCCTGCTTTTGCATGCTTTTATCTGTTGAATGATTTATCACACAATTTTGCCATGATTCTCCCTCTTAATGAGTTATCGTTCTTTTAACGGTAAGAGAAAAAGTGTGATTCTTACAAATAAATGCATTTCCAAACTAAATAAATGTACTTTATTTTATGACAGTTAAGTAAATATAACATGGAGTACTTATTACAAATCTATGTCCTCCTCATCAGTGCCCAATA
>NW_006489326.1:0-802 GCF_000325575.1 Pteropus alecto | reverse complement strand
CCCTGGACCGGCACGGGTCGGCAGAGAGGCCCATTACCAAATAAGGGTGCCATGGGAGGGCAGTGTGGAAGGAAAGACCAGGACTCTGACTCTGCTGTCCATCCACCTCCTCCCAGGGCCATTGCTTCTATGGTGGGAATCTGGCCGGACCAGGTGCAGAATTTGGGCCAGCTCCTATTTTTCCTCTGGTTCAAGCTGAAGCAGGGCTTTGTGCAAGTTAACTCCCCTGCCTCACAACTGATGGACCATGTCCTCCTTCCTTGGATCAAGCTGGAACATCTGGAGCTTCCTGAGGCACAGCTGGAAGGTGAGGGGACAGCAACCTGGGAAGATGATCTGGGGAGAGAGGATTCCTGGGCTGGAGCTCCCTCACAGGCAGTGGTATCTTTTCTGTCTTTGGAAAGGCACGGAAAAGTCATGCATGTGTGTGAAACCTGTGTCTCTCTCCTGTTCCAGTACCACCTCCAGAGCTCCAGAACCCTCCAAAGCCAGAGGAAGGGCCCACTCCGGGGCCAGAGCATGCGCCAGCTATGCTAGTGCTGGAGCCAGCATCACCTCTGAATGAAAGTGGATGTCACCACTTTGAGGCCCAGCTCATGGATACAATCACCCAAGCATGCTCTTCCAGCCGCTCTTCTCTTACACCTCACTAGGTAGAGTCAACCCTAAAGGCAGTCTTTAGAGCCTCAAAGTTGGTCTTGGCAGATGCTCCATCAGCCTGGGTCCCTAATAACTGTGTGGCCTGTTTACCTGCTAAGTACAGTCACATGAACGAGACATTCACTTTTATTGTGTGCAAGCC
>NW_006489325.1:0-807 GCF_000325575.1 Pteropus alecto | reverse complement strand
TGGAGTTGCAGGCAGGGAGAATGGGCAAGGAGGGTGGGTATGCCAGGCAGAGGGACGAAGACGAGCAGAGGCTGGAGGTGGGTGGGCGAAGAGAGAAGTGGGGGTCTGGTCACGAAGGGATTGGAAACTATGCTAAGGAGTCTGTATCTGGAGGTCAGTGTGAAACTACATTTGGGTTTTAAACAAATAAGTGACGTGATTAGCGTCATGTTTTAGAAAGAGAAAAGATGATTGGAGGGGTATAAACCCCTGATTTCATTTTCAGATCCAACAACCAATTGGGTTTTGTAGGCTTGCTCTCAACTCCTTTCTGGGGATGAGTTTGTATCTGACCCTCAGTTCCCTCTGGCTGCTAGCCGCCTCTGGGTAACAAGCCCACTAGGAGCCCTGAGAAACAGGAACTGCCCTCCCTCTGAGCCAGTGCCTGCTGCTCCAGGAGCCCAGAAGTGAAAATGGCCAGTGGTACACATCAATGTCTCTGCTGCGTCTAAGACATCGAATTCAACAAGCACTTGCAAACTATGGATCTTGACATTTTATTTCAACTAAGGATTTTAAGCTACATTAATATCGTCACAGAATAAAGTTCTCCGAGGCTAGCAGGGCTTATAGAAGTCAACAAATAACTTTCCTTCTCCCAGAATTGCAAACAAATTCCCAGTTAACGAATTACTCCCTAAGGAGAGTTCGCCTGGGGAAGTGGAGAGAACTTAGCTGGGAGCCAGCTTGTCTACTCACTCACCCGGGTCAAACCCATGGCACATAGTGCATTTCCTTGGAATTCAGCTTCTTAGTCTAAAAAGTAAA
>NW_006489324.1:0-805 GCF_000325575.1 Pteropus alecto | reverse complement strand
AGCAGGAATAAATGAAGAATATCTTTCATTCGTAAGAGCTTTATCTGCCCCTGACTTTGGTGCCAAGCTTAATGGAGATGCAATCGAAGATCTTTGAGGAATAAACCAGTTCTGGGGGTGGGGAGAAGAATCTTGGTTTTGGCTGCAGGGGCAAGATAGGGGTGACCAGAACTGATCTGTGTATGTGTTACTACCTGGTGTCCTGGAGTTCTTAGAATTATCAAGGGAAAGGTGATCCCCAGAAGGAATGAATATGCTTGTAAGATCCCTAGAATGAATGAATATGTTTGAATCAAGTTTTAATTTGAATAAATTGAAAAAGTGACTTTGTATCACAAGCGGTCATTTAAATTGCAAGTATATTTTTATACACACTGTGATACTCAAGCATTGCCTGGAGAGTGGAACTCAGTATAAGGTAATAATCCACGTCGACCTCCATGTAAGACAATGCATCTAAATTTTTTAAATTCTATTATAAAGCTATTTTATCTGTAGCAGGCTTCTGCGACATGCACGTGCAGTCATCCTTCAAGTTCTAAGTGTCACTCCCTGATACCATCTTCTCTATTGCTCTTTCCTCTTGGTCCACAGAAGCTACTGTGCCTCATTGTGTTTCTATAGCACTTTTTTACAGTTGGCATCCTCTGTATCCCTCCTGATGCCTTATTTCATGCCTCTCGCTTCTGCCGGAATGAGCCTCCTTGAGGGACAGTTCTATTCATATTTGCTTCCCATGAATTCTGGCATAAAATAGATGAGTACCCATAAACTCAGAGATTTGAGCACAGCATTATAGTGCACC
>NW_006489323.1:0-807 GCF_000325575.1 Pteropus alecto | reverse complement strand
TGTCAGAACGGAAGGGCCCCAGGTGCTGCCTCCAGAAATGACTGATCCAGCCGGTCAGACTCGAGGCGCTGGTGTCTGTCCATAGCTTCTGCAGGAATGTCTCACGTTCTTCCAGGTTTGAGAAGACTGCTCTTAGCATCAAACATCTATACCTTCGTGTGAACTTGGCTCAGTGAGCTGCCACTCCACAGAGTATTTGCATGTTAAGTCCTATCTCTATTTGAGAAATAGCAGCTTTGTGCCCATGAAAATTTTAAGGCACCCGAGATCAAGAGAGAAACCATTCTCAGGTAGAGAATCTTTGACAGTTCCCTGAAGTTCACCCACCTGGGACCTTTGATGAAAGAATATAATTAAGGTATATTGGACCCATATGGATTTTTATAGTGAAGAATAAACAAGGAACTTAGTAGGTCTAAAAGCGATTTAGACACATGGCAGGAAGGGGGGAAAGTCCTAGATTTTTTGGAGAAGTTGAGAAAAAGGGTGAAGAGATAGATCTGAAAGCAACCTTATTTGGAGGAGATTTTTTAGTTATAGTTATTCCTCCTATCAAGTGGTTTTTAAGGCATCACTCGTCTGTATGTCTCTGGTGCACTAACCTGCATTACATCTGAGAAAAATCCTGTTGGACGAGTACAGAGCATTTGATATATGCACAGCTTGAATAAGCCCATCCTCAAACCAGGAAGTTGAATTTTCCCAGAATCAAACTGGCTCATGTTTCAATAGAAACTCAGAGCTCATAAGATCCAGGTTGTATTTTTCTACGCCTGGCTAAACAGTTTTTGCTCTTTTTTTTTTTTT
>NW_006489322.1:0-807 GCF_000325575.1 Pteropus alecto | reverse complement strand
GGACCTCTGCGTGACTGCGAGCCTGGAAAGCCCAGCGCATTCAGCTGCACAAGTGGGTAACGCGCTCCTCTCGCCCCGCCAGGCTGGGGATGGAGGCGATGGCGGCTAACGAGAGGCGGGTTGGGACGGACATGGTGTCGCGTTTACTAGTCGCACAGTTACCCGGTGAGAAACCGCACGTCGCCTCGTGCTCTGGGGTAAGGAACTTACCCCGCTCCTCCGAGCCATCTGAAACCTCCCTTCCCCAGGCCCACACCGAGCTGGCCAGCTGGCCGCCCCGCCCAGGTGGAAGGCCGGTGGAGGGGCCTGCCTGGCTTTTCTGCTCTCTTGCTCAAGTCGACTTTGACATGGGAGCGCCACGATTTCACTCAATCTTCTTCCCCCTCCTTCGCAGTGTATTTCTTAAACCAGAACTAATGTATTCTGGACATAGAGCCCCTCCGAAGCGAGACAAAGAAATTTCGAAACATCTGAGCAAACAAAGCCACTTTTCTTTCCACCTCCAAGCCAGAAGGAAATACGCAGAAGCACTTACTCGCTTTCCGAGCCACACAGATGTTTCACCTGCTGATCCCTTACTGAAGTGTCCCCCAGTTCAGAAATCACCCAAGCGGAGCCGACAGAGCGCCCGGCCTGCCCGAACCCAGGCTGCTGACGGCTCTTGTCGGGGAACGTCTGCCTTTTCTTTCCTTCCTTTCCCATCCTTTCCAGGGCTTTCTAATTTATTCCTTGGCTTCTAAGGCCTAACAGCGTCTCGATGCAGGAACAGGAACTGGCCTCCTCCCGGTTCCTGGAGCCAGGCCCCCC
>NW_006489321.1:0-807 GCF_000325575.1 Pteropus alecto | reverse complement strand
TATAAAATTAAAAAAAAATGCTTTATAAAAACAACAAAAAAGATGTAATACATTTTAAAAAAATAAAATAGTAATCCAAAATATTACCTGAGGGCGAACCATTTCACCTGCGGCAATTTTCCTCTCCTCATTGACCAAGTCAACAATTTTTTTATTAACGAGTGGTGCATTTGCACCATTAATCTTTGCAACAATTTTGCCATTCTATAAGAGAAAAGAAAGCATAAAGAAAACTTTTATTTTCAGGATAAGTCAAGAATTAACACTTCAAATGGACTACATCACTCCACCTACATCCACATCCACACCAATCTTTTTTTAGCAATTGTAATTAGCCATTTCAAAATAAGGTATCAGTGATGTGAAAGTATGTTTTGATTTACTAAATCCAGCTCTTTGAGTTCTACCTTCAATTTATCTGTCTCCTTATAACTAAAGATGGGCTATTCCTGCATTACATTTCAATGGTTCTGTTTAGGCCTCTCAACATGACCCCTTTAATTATTTTTTACATTATGTCCCTTTTGCCTGTATTTCAACACATATTTACTAAACACCTGTTTATTAGCACTGTACTGAGCATGATAGTATGTAATATTAATACTTGACCTAATGAAATTACAAAAAAAAACAAACAAACACGTGAAATAATAACCATGACAGGTACCATCAAAAGAGGAACAAAGAACTGGGAACATCTATAAGAATTTGTCCTGATCAAGGAGATAAGCACAGGTACTTATCAATATCAGGAAGGAGTTTTTGGTTTAAAATATGAAGGATGGGTAAGAAATAACTAGGCAAAAA
>NW_006489320.1:0-806 GCF_000325575.1 Pteropus alecto | reverse complement strand
CAAGTGTACAATTCAACAGTATGTCATATATATATGATGTGTTGTGTATGGGCAACTAAGCTGTGCTGGGCCACAGTGTCATCTGGTGGTTATTCTGTCAAATATTCTGACCTAGAGTTTTCTTGTATGAATGGTGCACACTCATTTGCAAGTCATGGTTCAGATGTCATCGACACCCCTCATATATTTATCTAACTTGAAAATCTCATACTCCCTCTAACTTGCTAAAGCTCTACGTGGGGAGCATAAGGAAAGGAGATATGAGGGGCAGGGAAATATTTAGAAACTGGATAAGTAAAGGGAAACTTTCCAAAATATTAAATATCCTTCCGCCAACATTCTAATACATCTCTCTTAGGGGAACATTGTCTCACCTCAACCCTTGAAAATCACAATGTGTCAAGAGAAACAGATGTTACTGATGGAAGAGTGGTTGAAAATACAATATCAGAAAACTGAAAAAAAACAAACAAACAGCTCTTGGGCAATGCCCATCTCCATCCTCCCTTTATTATCATCCCTCATATTTTCAATAATAAGATTGCTTAGGTAGTATGACATTCTTATAGCTGTACTAAGATTGAGATAAGTAAATCTCTGGCCTTCTTTTTCACTGTTCATGAGTGTTTTGCATGCTATTATTATAGATAAACCACTTATATCTATATGCATCCTCTCACAAAAGTTCCATGGTCTTAGTATAATATTTTGTGTTTACAAAAGTGATGTAGGATAAAAATGTAGTCATAGATAGCTGCAGTCCCAGCTTGAGTGTAAAAGCCAGATTTACCTCTGGGAGTCAGATA
>NW_006489319.1:0-805 GCF_000325575.1 Pteropus alecto | reverse complement strand
CCCCACAATATTTTTAAAGGAAAAGAATAGAATTACAGAAGGACCTCCAATTGTATTTATCTATCCGGGGGAGAACAGATGTTCTTTTCACCTCGTGTTATAAATATAGGTGCTTTTTGGGAAATTTATAGCCACTGTGAGGTTTTCCTAGAGCAGTGATCCTGAAATTGTCAGGACTGAAGATAACAGAAAAATTCTAAATTCTCTACTTCATATTGTGAAAATTGCTTGGCTGAAAAATTATAAATAAAACAATTATTGCATTTAATTATATTGTATAACTCACATATAATGCGAAGTCAATTCCTCCCTTCCAACCCCCACTGAACTTGTTTTTATGTAGTTTGCCTTTAGAATTGCCTACGAATCACTTAGAATCTTGTGGATCACTAATATTCCTGACGTCACACCTCACCATCTTCCTCAGTTCCTAGATATGGCAGTGAAACCTTGCTGTTCACAAAATCTTTGCAGTTCCTTAGATTTGGGAATATGGAAATGTTTTTGTAACTACGTCTGCATATAATGAAATTATTTTCTTAGTTTTATTTATAAACCTCACTGAATGAGGTTCAGGGCAAGCAATCTGAGGCTAAATTTTGTACCATTTTTTATAGTATTGTATTGTATACATATAGTATTTATATGTGTGCTTGCATACATATAAAGTACCTGCTGTCCCATGAAAGAACAGAGCTTTACATTTCTTATTTAATTTTAAACAATTCTATTATATTCTTTTAAAACAAGATTCTGGATATTCCCTTTTTGTGTATATGAAACTAATCCATTATGTTCTAATCTC
>NW_006489318.1:0-807 GCF_000325575.1 Pteropus alecto | reverse complement strand
CTCAGGCCCTCCACTCTGCTGCCTCTCCAAGGGTTTAGGATCCTCAGGCTATGCTCCTGGAAGGCTTGGTCTCCCCCACCCCCGCCCCCCGCCGGGCCCAGGGGTGGTGGCTGTCACCACCTATCCTGTGCTTTCCCTCCTGCTGTCAAAGGTAAGATACCTGTTTTCTTTGTATAGTTCTTAGTAGTTTCCAAATATTTTAAAGGAAACGTTCTAACTTAGAAAGTGTAAGTCTGGGCTCGAGACCGACGCTATGTTCCTTATGATGAGAAAACTGTTTGGCCAGCCTCCCGTTGGTTCTGTCAACTAAGACCAGCACTTTGCTCTGGGGAAAGGGCACAAGGAGCCCTGGGCTGGGCTGCTGCTTCAGCAAAGACCGCCCTCCGCCCCCAACTCCAGGGTGCAGCATGGACCCATCTACACAGGGGCTGGGAAGATGGAGTCGGGGACAGTCATGGTGGCAGGAAAGGCCCTTAAGGGGACTCCCCGGAGAGGAAGGGAGAAGACCCTGGAGGCTGACTCAGGTCCAGAATCTAAAGTTCATGGGACAGTCCCACAATGGTCTGGACGGAGTGAAGCCCCCAAGGACTTAGGAACCCTGGTGGATGTCCTGCTCCAGGGTTAACAGGGGACACGGTTGAGTCGTTTTAGAGCACCAGAGTCCCCAGGGTGACACCATGCCCACGGACTGTGGGGAGATCCTCATGCCAGCGACACCGGTGTGGTCACCACGCTCACCTCATTTTCAGGTCTCCCAGTCCAGCTCTGGAAGGACTGGCCCTGGGAGTTCTCAGATAACAAGGGGGG
>NW_006489317.1:0-807 GCF_000325575.1 Pteropus alecto | reverse complement strand
CTTTCGTGACTGAGGTGACTAGTGGTGTGGGATTGGCTTGTCTTCCCCAGAGAGACTCCATCCCACTTTCTTAGACGGGGACCTTGGGGAACTCAGGCTTCCTGAGCCTCAGTTTCTCCATAAGTCACCCAGGTCTGAGTTTGCTGCGGTGGACCCTCCACCCACCCCTGGGTGCACGTCCTCTGCGGCCGCACCCACCCCATGGCCGGAAGGCAGGCAGCCACTCCGTGTGAGGCTGCAGTTGTGCGGGTCCCGTGGTCAGCAAGTGCTGTGTCCCATTAAAGTCACCCTGCCTCGGGCGAGGGGGACAGAGGTGAGGGGACGCAGGGTGGAAGGTCCTTGGGGTGGGTGAATGGTGGACTTCATCGAGTCCGCGGGGTGTGGCCGCTGAGCGACAGGCACTGGAGACGCCAGGGGTTTCATTTGTGAATGTTTATTGGACTCGGAGACACAGCGGCGCTGCTGTCAGGGTGGGGAGGTTCGCGTGGTCCAGCAGGGACATCAGATGCCACTCTGTGCCCGGACCGACGTGAGCAGGGAGGGTCTCTGAGGGGGGAGTAGGGGGCTGGGGTCTGTGCTGCAGGTGGGACATTTCAACATGGCTGTTCTCAGCAGCCAGTCCTGTCGTCCCGTGCATGGCAGCCGTCCCGGGTCCTGCGGCCACCGCCAATGTCAGGCCTGACACAAATGACCATTAGGAACAGAGGTTAGAGTGAGGCTCTCAGCGCAATAAAGAGGAGAAAACTGTGTCCGACTCTGTCACTCGTGCCCGGTCCTGCCTCTGTCCGTGCACCCCTCCCATCCCTT
>NW_006489316.1:0-806 GCF_000325575.1 Pteropus alecto | reverse complement strand
GGCGGGGGGGGGGCACCCCGAAGCGAGGCCAGGAGCCCGCATGTAGGGCTCTCCTGCGCTGTCACGCCCCCCAGGACACCGCGGGGACCGCTGAGACCGCGCCTCACGGACGAAGAAACGGAGCTCCACGTCCTGAACCCGACGGAGCCCATCCTAGCGCTGCCACGTGGGGTCCCGCGGTGCCATCTGGTCCTCGTGCCCCAAGCGGCCCCTGCGGACTAGCCAGCGGGCGAGGCCATGTGACGCGCACTCCCTTCCCCCTGCAGAAAGAGCCAAGAACGGGCCCCGCCCCCAGGACAGTGATTGACGCCTGGTGCTGGGACCCGTGGAGGCTGCCAGCCGCATCTCCTGGGACCTGGGACCGCCCCTTCTTAGTTCTCTGGCTTTAAAATCAGTCTTCCCAACACTGCGCCGTGTGCAGGGTGCACACGGGACACAGATGAACACGCTCCAGAGCCACGTGGAGGTCATGTGATGCGTGCTCGTCACGTGCTCCATAGAGGTCATACACTGCATAGTGGTCACAAGGGTACAATGGCATAATGCAGAGGGGTCACATGACACAGGGCTGGCACGGTGCATGGTGGTCACATGATGTGCAGAAGTCATCACATACGGTGGCATAGGGGTCATGTGACCTACAGTGGCATAATGTTCAGCAGTCACATGATACACTGGTGGTGTGATGTGTGGCTGTCACAAGACAGACCGCGGCCACATGATGCATCATGGTTGAGCCATGCAGGTGTTTCACCGACCTGGGATTACTCGCGGTTATCCGTGGATTGGCCTCAGCCTCTATTTAC
>NW_006489315.1:0-806 GCF_000325575.1 Pteropus alecto | reverse complement strand
GCCATCGTTTCAGTCAGAAATTCCTCGTACAGCCTACGGTAAACTCCCACAGATACGAGTAAGCCTATGTCTCTTTACCTAACTTCTACAAGCTCTGCTTTGACTTCCGAGTCTAAATAAAACTCGCAGCTTTCCTTTATATTTCTCGAACATCTACCCCAATTCCTTTTTATATAAGTATTTCTCTTCCTCTTTTCCCCAGAAATACATGTCCAATCTCGCTATGATCCATAAAGCCACATAGAATGAAATAAACAATTCCTTCTGAGAGAAATCCCCTCTTGGGGAAACCTAGATTTCCGTGAGAAACCTAGGAATGAATCTGACAGACGTCAGATATATTTCCCTTTCTTTTCTTTTGAATTAGAAAAGTGCCCCCTACCGGAGGGGTTGCTCTTCTAGTCACTAAAATATCCCTCTCTGAAATCGGTGATGCCATCCTCCTAAACTAAACGATCTGCGTGAGATGAAGTGTTGGGGGAGTGTCCGCTGAGGGCCACACTGGGGGGTCCCCTCAGCAGCAGGACGTCCCCTGTGGAATACAGAGCAGGGTTCAGAATGGCTCTCCCCCTTCCCAGGACAACAAAGCAAACTGTGAAGAGCCACGAGCATGAGAGCAGATCAGACTGCCATTCTCTCCACAGCAGGACGGTCCTCCTCGCCCACGAATCCCTTAGAGGAGGAGATGTGCAAGTGGAAAGTCATTTGCTTCGTTGACTTTCTATCTTTCCTACTAGCGCTGATGACTTGGGCAGCGCAGAACCTCTAGTCCAGTGGACCTGCAGACCCAGCGTACTGTACTGACA
>NW_006489314.1:0-806 GCF_000325575.1 Pteropus alecto | reverse complement strand
CCTTCAGCAAGTTGCCTTGCCATTCCGAGGCTCCGTTGTCACATCGGTAAAATGGGGGTGGTGATGGCTGGTACTCGCTGAGTGCGTGTTACATGCGTCATCTCGCTGTCTTCACGACAGCCTCAAGAGGCAGGGACTGCCATCTCCATTTTACAGGCGAGGAAACTGAGGCCCAGAGAGCTTAAGAAAGTCAGTATTAACAGGTGTGAGAGTTCAGATTGGAATTCAGTTGTGTTTGATTCCACAGGCTGTGTTCTCAATCGAGTTAAAGTGCCTTCCCTTTGGGGCAAGGTTTTGCACCAGTTTAAGCCTCAATGGCACCATCTGCAAAATTGGGCTAATAACAATCACTACTGAATGAGGTCATGGTGAGGATGGCACAGCGAAGTGTGTAGAAGCCTTCTGGTACCTAGTAGGAGCTCAAGAAGTGTCCATCACCTTGCTTTTCCCCTCCCCTCAAGCTTCCCGCTACTCTAAGCTACATCCTAAACAGGAAACACCAGGCTTCCCAAGATAAGGACCACTGTGCCCACCCTAGGAAGGACCTGTCTTTGTGCCATGCTGAAGGCCTTACATTTGTCTCTGTGTCCTGGCCCTGCCATCGCCCACTCCTGCTCTAGAGCTGGCTCAGTGGTGCCCGTGACTCAGGCAGCTCCAGGGAGTTAGAGGTGGTGACCTCACTCCTGGAGAATGCCTGCTGGAATTCACCCTGAGTCTGGTCCGCTGTTCCCCACGCACCCGCCATGCCTGACAGCACTCTAGCTCATGCCTCTAAGCCAGCCCGCCACACACAACTGATGATGGCA
>NW_006489313.1:0-806 GCF_000325575.1 Pteropus alecto | reverse complement strand
TTCCTCTCTGTACGTTTTCCAGTAGCCAGTAGTTTCTTTAGTTACTAAATTGAGGCTGAGAGTAATATAATTTACTATAACATGATCAAATTTATTAATGTATATATTTTTATTGGAAACACATGTTTTCAGTACATATTTACTAGTTTAGTCCTCTGAATTATGAAGGGTGGGGAGAGGTCATGATTCATAGTCACTATAGCAACACTAAAACAGATGACCTAGAAATGATTGGTAATTCTAAGAAAGCCTTACCCTTAAGCTCATCACAAACTCTCATCTTTCCTCCATTCTTTCATATAATATTACTGTGACCACATAATGTTAAGTAGATATAAAAAAGTTTTTAGTTTTTAAAGTTGGATTATTCAAATAGATGTGAATCTTTAGCTAAAATGGTTTGTTGTGACATTGGGTAGTGATCAAAATGCTATCATTACTTTTTTTTGGTACTCTTAAACCTTTTTAAGTGAGTTGCCTTTAAGTTTATATTTGTGCACCTAATTCAGGATTTACTTTTTAGTTTAAATGAAGCCTGGTCACTTTACCTAGTTAGGATGTCTGGAGAGTCTCCTTTTCTTAGGACAGAAAATAGTTATAGGTGTAGACTTATAAAAAAAGGAAAAGAGCTTTCTGTTTAACTCTAGTTCTTTTTTTTTTTTTTTAATAGTAGTAACAAATCTTGATGAGAAAGTTTGAACTGTACTCCTACTTACCATGGTTAATTTCTCCGTTGTTACAAGGTCTTATCATAGCTAACACTGCTTTTCTGTTATGTTAATCAACTTATCCTAAGTTTTAAAAAA
>NW_006489312.1:0-806 GCF_000325575.1 Pteropus alecto | reverse complement strand
AATCAACCAAAAAGGAGGCTAGTGATGACACAGGGCTGTCACAAGCTTCTGCTCTGAGATGTACTGAACGCTCAAGAATGGACCGGGCATCATACTGGGTCCTGATGCGTGTTAGCTCTCAAAACCTGCATCGGCCCTCGGAGGTACATGTGCTGCCAGCTCCAGTCTGCGAATCAGGAAACTGGGAGGCAGAGGGACGAGCTCCCTTGCCCAGGTCACACGGGAACTGCGTGAGACGCAGGGTTTGCATCCGAGTCTGGCCTCACAGCAAACGCCCCAGCATGCTGCTGCACACACCGCCTGCAGGAGGCCCAGGGCCCGGCCGCACACCTGGAAGTGTCACGTTCTGGCTTCCAGAGGGAACATCTGCCTTTTCTGAGCCAGTCTTACTAGTTTCCCAACAACGCTCTTAAGCCGAGTGTACGAAAACTAAAGCAAAACTCTTAGTAATTATCTCACGAAATTAAGATTCTCAACGCAAAATTATTTTTAAACTTCGGGCCAGAATACAGTATTGGACTCTCGTCGTTTTTTCCACCTCCCTTTAAAACCAGAATCTGGTATGGGACCTCGGCCAAGTGAAATTTTGTACCACCAAATTTTGCTGTGACCTTTATGAAAGAGAACCCCGCAGCCTAAAGAAACGTTCTCCTGTTCGGCTGGGGGAGGCGTCTCACCGTTGGATGTAGGAGTTGTTCACGCCGCGGTGATCCAGGTCGTGGCTGAGGGCAGCGACCAGCAGTGCGAGCACCTCCAGGTCCGTCAGCTTGCTCTGCTCGGCCGGATGCGGCGGAGGGGAGAGAGAG
>NW_006489311.1:0-806 GCF_000325575.1 Pteropus alecto | reverse complement strand
CCAGATCTTAGCCAGACACAGATTTTACAGCTTCGTTTGATTGATCTTCTTCTGGCCTTGGTCTTTAGAGCATCTCTAAGAGAAAGGTAGACACGGGTGGGAGACGATTTTCGCGTCTTGGGGATCTTATATTCTATCTCCAGCCTTCTGAGTGAGCAGTGCTCTGCCAGTGGTCAGAAAAGCAGAGTATCGAGTAACAATTGACTGGCTGAACGGTAATTTGACTCACGGCCAACAACCCGCAGGTCTTACACCTTCCTCCCTCTTAACTTTGCGGATTTGTATATGTCTGTGTCTGAATGAGGTGAGAAATATGTTATTCAGGAAAGAAGAAAGAAGTACTTAAGAAGATTTTTAATTTAGCATGAGCCCTTTTGTCCTTTAAAAATGACTTTTCTCCACACCCTGCCCCCACCCGAGTATAAAAGGACCATAGATTCATTCCAGAAAATATGGAAAAAGTAGAGTATCGGTCAGGGGACGTGACTGTCAGGAAATGTGAGCCAACTCCGACTGGCTTGAGCGGAACTTCGTTTATTTGATGCACAGTCTGGATCTCTCAGAATTGGCAGGACGTTTTCCAAACTAGGTGTAGAAAGTGGGAATGAATCGTGGAAGCTAGAGGAGGCGGGGGCATGGGTTACTATGGCTACAGTAACCCATTCCCCTCGGTGAGAAGAAACAGGTCAGCACATCTCTGCTGCGGTAAATGACCCGGAACTGCATCGTTCACGAAGTGTTATGGGCTGAAATGCGTCCTCTAAAACTTGTATGTCAGGGGTGGCTCCATAGTGTAGTGGTTAGCA
>NW_006489310.1:0-806 GCF_000325575.1 Pteropus alecto | reverse complement strand
GGGGGGGCATGGGAGAGATCCCCAGGGGGTCTGCTGGCCTTGGCCGAAGTCTGGCCCGTCTCCTGACTGCTGGCCCCCCAGCCTGGCAGCCCGGGGGCGTTTTCAGGAGTCGAGGGGGGACACGTGGACGGCCCTCTGTCGCGGCAGACCCGCACTCCGGGGCCTGTTTCTG
Source organism: Pteropus alecto (assembly GCF_000325575.1). NCBI lineage: Eukaryota > Metazoa > Chordata > Mammalia > Chiroptera > Pteropodidae > Pteropus > Pteropus alecto. The sequence continues at coordinate 634 of NW_006489310.1, read as the reverse complement.
CCTCCAGCGGCCGTGTTTTAAGCTGCCCTGAATCGGGGTGGCTTTCATTTAGCCAATTATCGCCTTTCTAAGGCGGCGGCCTTGGGCTGACTGCCTGCTGGGTCCTTTCCCCAGAGTGCTGGTGGCTTAGCCGAGGGCCCTGTCTCGAAGCCCAGGGGCCTGGAAGCTGGTGCCGCGGCCCGGGGTGGGGGAGCAGGTCTCTGGCTTGTGCCTTCTCGCTCAGGTCGGCGGGTGGTGGCCCCAAGGTCAGGCTGTGGCCTGGGATCCCTGACGGCGGCTCTGTAAGGAGCAGGTTTCCTGCAGCTGTGGCGAGGAGCTTGTGCTGGTTCACATGGGTGAGCCCTGAACTGACACTAGTGTCCCCAGAAAGGCAGAGGGAGGTTTGACACACACAGGTAGCCACGTGAAGGTGGAGGCAGAGACGGCCCCTGTGGCCCCAGAAGCTGGGGACATGAGCAGGTGGAGAGTGCATGGCAGGGGACTTGGGACCCCGGACGGGGAGAATGCGTCCCGCTGCCAAGCCCAGCCCGAGGCCGTTTGCCGCGGTGGCACAGGGGACTGTGCACCTGCTCAGGTGTGAGCGTCTCCGTGGGGGAGGCCGTTCTCCGTTTAAGTCTGTTCAGCAAATGTCTGG
>NW_006489309.1:0-806 GCF_000325575.1 Pteropus alecto | reverse complement strand
AAAAAAAAAATCTCCATATATCCTGGCAAGTGAGTTCGTTAAATCTGAAGCACAAATTGGCACTAGAAGTTCAATGTGACCAGACATTGTGGCGAAAAGAGGAGACACAGATAAGAGGAGCCCATGGCATTTCGGAAGCTGCCTGCTGGGGGTTATTCCAAGACGCAAAGACTGGGAACACGTGACAGATACACATGTACGAGAGTCAACACAATATTTCTGTGTAAAATGCAAAGTTTCCCAGCTTTTAAGAAGCCAAATGGTTTTATTTTTCTTGGTTGGGTAAAGTAACATGAGAGTAGGTCTTGCACTCTATGAATTTCACAGAGCTCTCAGGGATAGAAAATGCTAACTGCAGCAGGTAATTATCTGTTACGGAACATGGTTAATGATTATGTTCAGAAGATGTTAACAATCACGCTCAAGGAAAAGATTACAAGGGTTTCAAAGGAGAGTCCCTCTGGGCCACGTGACTGTAATGTGGTCTGAGGAGACTGCTTTTAATGCAAATGCTTGTTGTCATGGTGACAGAATAGCACTGCCTGCTCACTAGCACCGCACAAAAGCCCCCTATTTTGGCGCACTAAGCTTGTAGTTCAAGATAGACTTTATAAGTAACCAAATATGGAAAGTAATATCCCATGTGATTTTATCTATCCACTGCTCTGTGAGGACCTAAAGTTCCGAAAGTGAATCTAATCCTAGGAAAGGTTTGGAACAGAATGGAAGTAACCAAGAAGCCCCTAAGAATCCTCACCGCCCTCCCCGCAACATACACACACACATGCACGCATGCACGCACGCAC
>NW_006489308.1:0-806 GCF_000325575.1 Pteropus alecto | reverse complement strand
AAAAATATATTTTGCAGCTCTTATTTGGTGCATACATATTTATAATTGCTATGTCTTCTTGGTGGATTAATTCTTTTATCATTATATAATGTCTTATTCTGTCTCTGATAAGTTCCTTTTCTCTGGGGTCACTTTACAGGGTATTAATATAGACACTCTGTTTTAAGTAATGCTTACATGATGTATCTTTTTCTATCTTTTTATTTTCAACCTGTCTGTATCATTATATATGAAGTGAGTTTCTTGCAGACTGCATAGAGTTTGTTCATATTTTTTAATCCACTCTGCCAATCTCTGTCTGTTAATTGGTATAGTTAGGCCATTTAAATTTAATGTAAATGTTTGTATTACATGGCTTAGGTCTGCCATTTTATTTTTTAAAGTTCTGTTTATTTCTCTCTGTTTCTCTCAATTTTTTTCGTTTTCTTTTTTCTGCTTGCCAGTTTTTAGAATTTAGTTTTGATTTATCAGTAGGGTTTCTGAGAATATATCTTTTATGGATTTTTTAGTGATTGCTCTAGGTATTAAATTGTATGTACAGCACTTGGGTCACCACGTGAGTCTCAGAGGAAAGTGGGTTTTGAGGGCGGCTTGCGCTCACTGGGACGGCACCTCCAGGATGGTGGCGAGGGAGATAATCGCAGCACCAACCTGCTGGCTGCAGAGACACAAGTCTAGAAGAGCAGCTGCAGGATGGGGAGAAGTGATGCTGATGGCTGATAAAATCCTCCAGTGGGAAAGAGCCTTTCCACCTGCCATCACGAGTGTGGTTTCTTTGGTGTTTCTGACTATCTACAATCTAGATC
>NW_006489307.1:0-806 GCF_000325575.1 Pteropus alecto | reverse complement strand
TCTGGCCTTTTACCAAAAAAAAAAAAAAATTGCCGATTCCTAGCATAGACGACCCAACTGCTACCTGGGTGCAACCTTGGGAGGTTTTGCCAGGCTCTCAAGAAGAAATAAAAACCATCTTATTTCCTGAGTTCCTTTTCTTTTGTTTGCTGAGTAGTGACATCAGTCTTCTTTTTTTTCTCTCCACCCACCAAGCAATTAGTTCATAAAGGCAGAGGCCCAAGGAATCCCCCTGAGTGTTTGTTTACAAGCCTCTCTCCAGCAGGATGCTTTGTCTCTAAACCACTGCCAAATGTTAATAACAGCATCAACTGCATCACCTCCCACCAAAAGCAAACAGGAAACCTAGCTCTGTTGCCCAGCTGGGTGGATGTCATCGGCAGACAGCTGCAAATTGCCTAAACAAGGACAGATGTAGCTTGTTTTTGCCTTTCTCTTTCCATTTAAAAACTTTTTTGGGGAAAGATGAGAATGATGTTAGGGAAATAGATGTGTTGATTCTAATTATTCTAGTGGGCAGCAGAGGTGACTTGCGGTAGGATGGGCTCTCGTGTCATTTACCTGGAATGCAGCCAAGGAAAGGCTGAGGTGAGGGCAGAATTCCAATGAAGCAGATGCCCAGAACACTGAGCACACATAGGATTCATTTATGAACCCACAGATCACAAGGTGGGATGCAGCACATAGGGGATAGAATTCTCAGAAGTGTCAACCTGGAAATGATCTAATTACTGGCCTAGACTTAGAACTTTGCTCTGATGCTCAGGGTTTGCCTGCTCCTGAAAGGAGATCTGTGGTGCTCTCTG
>NW_006489306.1:0-805 GCF_000325575.1 Pteropus alecto | reverse complement strand
AAAAAAAAAAATAGCTGATACCCTATGGAAGAAGATCCCATCAACAGAATCATTTCATAGTCCTACCTTATGTGTACACTTACTGGGTCAGAGGGGACAAAGGGAGCCCTCCAGCTCTGACCTCCTTTCTCAGTTTTCCACTTCTCAGCCTCCTTAGCTCGGTGGGGCTCAGACCGACAACGGCCTCCTCTTAACAGAAAGGGTGAGGGAGAAAGGAGACTTAGTCAAGGGAATGGCGGTGGGCAGATGGGGTGAGAGCCAGGCCTTTGCATCTGAGCCTACCCACTGATGCCCGTCCACCTTCCACATGCTGCTTCTCAGCCCAGGTTGCAGACCTGTCTCCCACTGTCCATAAAGGTACTTAACCCAGAAGTGGAGTGAGGAAGGTGAAGCTGTCTTCTCTCAAGGGAGCCCAGAAACTCCAGCCTGGAACAGGAGCTCCCAAGACTACAATTAAAGAGACTCAAAGAAGGAGCTTGGGACAGAACAAGAAACAGGCTCAGTGGGGACAGTGTAAGGAAAGCTGGTCAGGGGAGGGCCACAGGGCAACCAGAGCACAGGAAGAGAGACAAGTTTCTGTGTGTCCTACATCCCACCACAGACACATCTCACACTTCCCCGGTGATCCCCAGCTGGCGCCCCCTCACTCCACAGTCCACATCTGTTCTTCACTTGCCCCTTAAGGTCAGCTTACATCCACCAAGGACCTGCAACATGCAGAGCACTGGGTGGGAGACTCCACAAAGCCTGCCACGTGTGGCAGGGCTGGAGCCACTTTGGAGGGGTGCTGACTGCCAACCAGGGT
>NW_006489305.1:0-805 GCF_000325575.1 Pteropus alecto | reverse complement strand
ATAAAGCAACACAGCCTGAATGGCTGTAACTTTTCCAACATGTGCCACAGAAACATTATGCCTCAGACCTAGAAGAAAATATACAATTGATCTAGTAAACCACTTCTCTGATGCTTGAACCCATCATCTGTATTTCCAGCTTGATGTAAAGTACATAAACCACATAATCTAGTAAATGGCATATATTAGATGCTCCATGAATGATAGCTGATGTTGTTGTTTCTCAGGGACTCAGAATGGACGTAGATGAGCCCATTGAAAGAACACTGAATCTGGAGTCAGGGTTATGGCTCTGCCTCTAAGACCCCATACAACTTTGGAGAAGTCATTTCAGCCTCTCTAGACCCTTGTCTAGAGTGTGGGATACAACTAGATTCCCTATAATTGGGTCCCTTTCAGATCTAATTAAAACAATCCAAACAATACCAAAGCAAGTATCACCAATAAATCTTAGGGATTCAAGCTCTGGTCTTCTTTGTATGACCGCTGATCAGAAATCAGGGAACCAGTCTTGGTGTTACTGCCCCTTCTGGGGAGTGTGCTCTTCCCCCAGGCAGGACCAGTCCTCAGGGAGGCAGAAACAACTCTTTGCTAAACTCGAGGCCAGTCATACCCACTTTGCCATCCTGGAGAAGGAGGGAGACAGTCTGTAATGGAGCTTGTGGCAAAATCCCTCTTCCTACCCAAACACCAGCTATGATTAGCTGTGTCCTCACCACAAAACTGCAGGGGTGTGTGCGGGTGAGTCACAGATGTTCAGATCACATTTATAGAGTGCTTGTAAGGCAGGGGGTGGGGACGGGTG
>NW_006489304.1:0-806 GCF_000325575.1 Pteropus alecto | reverse complement strand
CAAATTGAGAATAGACTATCCAAACGTAGAGATTGTACAAGGCACGTCTGTATGAAGACACGATACGTGTAAGAAAAACTCACTTCCTTCTCTACCGTCCACTACCATCACACAAATGTCTTCATTTCTGGCCACCAAATGTGTGGGTGATTTCCCACACTGACAATTCTCCAACACGAGCTGGGAATCTAACAATAGAATTCAATCCTCACACTACATCAGGAGCTGGCACGCACCCCACAGATCAAGGGCTCTGTCCCACAAGACTGTCCCCTACCTCCAACTTCAGATGCCGTTGGCAAGTCCAGGTTGTCACCTTCTGACCAACTGTGTATAAATTGGAGGACCCTAGCAACCCCCATCTCGGGTTTGATAATTTGCTAGAATGACTTACAGAACTCAGGGAAACAGTTTACTTATTAGATTATCATTTAAAAAAAAAAAAATTAAAAACAAAAAACAAAACTCAGGAATAGCCAGATGGAAAAGCTACACAGGGCCAAGTGTGTGGGAAGGAGTATGACGTTTCCACAGCTTCTGGGACAGGCCACGTCACAGCACTTCCGCCAACCGGAAAGCTCTCTGAACCCCGTACTTTACAGATGTTCATGGGGGCTTCATTTCGTGCATAGTGAGAGAGGTGGGGGAAGCAGGGAACGGATGAGAAGAGGGAAGGAGGGAAGAGTGGGGAAGAGAGCGGCAGATATCGACCAGCAACACGGTGTCGGATGTGAACGCTGGATCTCTGCATTTTTCAAGATTCTATGATAGGCAGTCTACGGCCATGCCACCCCGAACAAGCCCGA
>NW_006489303.1:0-805 GCF_000325575.1 Pteropus alecto | reverse complement strand
TGCACGTCAGCCCAGAAAACAGCCTGGGACCCCTAGGCAAGGCCCCTGGGGAGGAAGGTGACATTCCCAGCAGCCTGGGCAGGACCAAACCTGCAAGGAGGGTGGCACAGCCGCCAGCCACAATCCTGGCTTCCCATGTCCACCAGCTCAGTGGCCACTGCCACCCCAGGAGGGGAAGTGGGAGGGCCACCACACGCTCCCTGGGACAACCTCCCAGACTTGGCACGAAGGGTCTGAGGTGGCCCAGCTCTCCTGCTCAGCCCCACAGGGCAGAGGCGGCCTTGCTGGGGACTCTTGGGCACACACGGCCAGAGGGCGCGGGGACACCTTCCACAGGTGTTGTAGCCGGTTCCACGTCAGCAAACAGGAGCGGTGATGCTGCCGGCCCAGCTCAGAAAGCCCTCCCAAGGTGGGGGTGCCGGAGCTGACGGCTGGGAGGGCCCGGGTGCCCACAGAGGTGCAGGTGCGGGGGAGGCGCTCCGCTGAGCTGCCGGTCGGGGGAGCGAGTGTGCACATGTGCGTGCACATGCACGCGGACGGAGCCCGCGGTCCGGCTCTCCCTCAGGCAAGGCCACGCGGCCGGGCTGGCAGCCCACGTTAGAAGCCAGGCTCCTCCCTCTCCCAGCTCCCATGCTGGCCGGAAGAGGAGGCGAGCGCGGCCCAGCACCCGCGTGCGACGAGCTTCCTTCTCCTCAGGAGCCCACGCTGGGTCTTCCACCGCCGGGACCCCAGCCCCGGCCCCGCCCCTTAGGCAGGCCCCACTCCCACAAGCAGCCAGGGGCGGCCTGGGGGTGCAAGGAAGTGG
>NW_006489302.1:0-805 GCF_000325575.1 Pteropus alecto | reverse complement strand
ATATCATACCTGAGCTAGTGCATCAGCTTTCTGATTTCCATGGGGTGTCAGCACCTTATGAATCGAGAGATGGAAAACAGTGAGGACTATTTCAGGCTCTTATAGTAAATGCAAATGTTTTTCCACCTATCCTGACCCCTTCAGGGCTTATTTATGACCATCCACTCTTCGGTTTCCCATTGTCTAAGCCATAGTGTTAATCCCTATAGAAGAGCTCAACTGTCAGTGCAAAGGGTTAATGGCTAGGGCTCATGAGTAATCATCAGCCAAACCTCTCTGAGTTCAGCCTGCTAGCTGCTGCAGTTTGTTCCTGTCTCCATCCAACTGATGTCAGTGTTGGGCTGAGTAGCAACTGCAGTTCATGTGGGTGGGTTGCCTTGACTAGACTCATCTATATACTAGGCATCAGAGGGAATTTTCCCCATTTCGTCTCTATAGGCTGCACGGGCTGCTGCAAGAATAGGGGCAGGGGCATTTGGATGATCTACGTAGTCTATGTGGCCTAGTAGCACCTGCATTTCTAGAGATAGTAGGCTGTACAATGAAAATTACAAAGTTCTGAAGAAAGAAATTGAAAAAGACAAAAACAAATAGAAAAAATATCATGTGTTCATGGATCAGAATAATTAATACTGTTAAAATGGTTTTTTATCCAAAGCCATCTATAGAACAATGTAATCTCTATCAAGATTTCAATGCCATTTTCACAGAAATAGAAAAACACGGTCCTAAAATTTATCTGGAGCCACAAGACCCTGGAGAGTCAAAACAATCTTAATAAAGAAGAACAAAGCTGGAGGCATCA
>NW_006489301.1:0-805 GCF_000325575.1 Pteropus alecto | reverse complement strand
TATGATCTCAAATATCTCTGGATATGTATTTCTTGTCTTTAGAACTTTTTCTCCTTGTTTTTTGAATTGGGTAATTTCTATTGCTCTGTCTTCAACTATTTCTTCTGCCATCTCGAATCTACTATTAAGCCCGTCATGTGACATTTTTATTTCTGATTTTATAATTTTCAGCTCTAGAATTTGCATTATGTTGTTTTATAATTTTCAGTTTTATAATTTGCAGAGAATGCTGAAATTCTCAAGTTCACCGAATGTGGCTATCTTTTCTTTGGGTCTTTGAGCACATTTATAAGGATGGTTTTCAAGGTGTTGCCTGATAACCCCCACATCTTACCCACCTCTGGGGCGGCTGGACTGTTTCTATTGACTGCTTTCATTTCCTCTTGATCCAGTGTCATTTTATTTTACATATTTAGTGGTTTGTTATATTCTAGGCATTGTAGATGATACTTTGGAGAGATGTATGATTCTACATTGTCCTTACTACTGATTTTTTTGGCCAAGCAGGTAATTACATTATTGGCTGCTCACCTTGAACTTGTGCAGGCTTGCTTTTACATATTGTTAAATCAGGCCTAACTTTGTTCATATTTCAGTGCAAATCTCATAGAGAAAATCCTATAATAAAGTTTGTAGTCTGAAAACAGGATGTTTCAATGGAATACCTGAGGTATTTGCCAAGTCCCTCTAAGTTGTCATGATTCACACTCCAAATGTTTGTCTTCGGTGTAGTGGGCAGCAGCTAAAATCTCTGCTGAGCCTTTAAAAATTTGAAGATATTGCTTTTCGCTGACATCCTTGGAAT
>NW_006489300.1:0-804 GCF_000325575.1 Pteropus alecto | reverse complement strand
GTTAATAAAAACCTCAAGGAGGTCCCAGAAACTATTGGACATTTTCTACAGGAGCTAGAACTCTGGGCAATTTCAAAATTTATATCTATACTCCTGTTTCAACATAAAGAAAAGTATAAGAGTACATTGTATATACACGTATATGTTTATGTGTGTTAAGTAGCCTAAAAAAGTATTAAAAATTAATGAGACATTATGAAAAAAATGGCTAACTTCCCTCCCCCTTTCCCATATACAACTGTGCTAATCCAACAACTCACCAGTTGTTAATACTTAATACTCAACAGTAAAATGAATTCGCAATTTAATTAAAGGATAAGATGGTAAGTTCTATTTAGAAAGTTCATGGCAAAGGCATTTTTCTCTCCCCACACCAATTTTTTTTAAACCAGTCTTTCTAATATCTGTCATTTCTTACATTTTACTTGCTAATGCTGTTAGCATTGATATTAGTTTAACAGAAATAGTAAGTGGGAAGTTTAAGATTAATAAAATAATAATATATGTACAATTAAATTTAATTAGATAACTAAGTATGATATAAATAATATAATTCAACACTTGAAAAATTCAATTAGCTTAAAGTTGTGCACAAAGAAAAACAACCTGGGGGATAAAATATTGTACATTATACTTTTTGTTCATGAACTAATAAAAGATTATATTTTTGCTTATTTATCCAACAATTCAACTCTAATAATTTTTAATAGAATTGCTACAAAAAGTTAATGATTTTCAACATTACTAATGATTTTAATACAATTGCTAAAAATGTATTGTTATATTTTCTGAAATTATGGAATT
>NW_006489299.1:0-805 GCF_000325575.1 Pteropus alecto | reverse complement strand
GGGCCCAGGGCCCAGGGCATTCTGCGTGAGGATAGGCCACCTCAGCTCGTCACAGAGTCCCCACACCACAGCCCACGCTGGCGCTGAGCCACCTTCCAAGGTCCATAGCTCCTCCTGGACTCTCCTCTTCCCAGCGAGACCCCTCAGCAGCAAGAGCAGTGGTGTTTCTGACCCAACAGCACAGAGGCGCCCTCACCACACACATTGAGCTGCCCCCAGCCCCAGGCACGCAGAGCTTTCTGAAGCACCCCACACCCCGACTGGGGTGGGGCCTTGCCTGTGGGAGCCTCCTGTGGTTGCTGGCACAAGTCACCATGAACTGTGACAAACTACATGCAGTGATCCTCACAGTTCTGGAGTCGGGAGACCACTGCGGGTCTCATGGAGTTAAATCCAGGTGTGAGCAGGGCTGGTCTCTGTCTCATAGTCACAGCCAGCTGCACAGCCTCGTCCATCTCTCTGAGCCTCCCCCTTATGAGGACCCCGCGAGGACACTGGGCCCCCAGGAACCCAGGGTCGTCCCTATCTCAGAGACCTTGACCCCACCCGCAGAGTCTCTCTGCCATGTGAGGTGACATGTCTGCAGGTCCCATGGATTGGGGGTGAAAGTCTGTGTGGTTCACTATTCAGCCCACCACAGAGCACCCCTCCACTGAACCTTCCGTGTCCCCGTCCCCCTTGGGGCCAAGACACCGTCAGTATAGCCTTTGAGGCTGCAGGAGCAGCGAGCCCCTGGGATTGGACCATCTCTGACTTCCATCGCTCACACAGTAAGCATTTATTGAGCGCCCGCTGTGTACCAGGC
>NW_006489298.1:0-804 GCF_000325575.1 Pteropus alecto | reverse complement strand
CTGGATGAAAAGATCATAAAGATGTGTTTTCTTCCAAAAAATTATACTTCAGTGTAATAGGATTCCGATTACAACTCCAGTGGGATTTCTTTTTTGGAACTTGAAAAACTGATTTGAAAGTATATCCGAAAGGCAGAAAGCTAAGAAGAGCAATGATAATTTTGAAAAACGAGAGTAATGTGACGGAATTTGCCTTACCAAGATGTATTTCAAAGGTGTAATGATCAAGATGATGCAGTACCAGGCAGTGATTTGTAGATAAATCTTTAGGTAGTCCTGAAATCAACCCTAAGACACGATGCAGGAATTTTCATAAACCGGTGGAGAAGGTACGAATGACTTAACACTCCGTTGAGGAACTTGGCTAGAGAAAGGTAAAGACAGTTTTTCACTTTATAGCATAAGAAGCTTTATAGTACACAGCTACATATATATATATATAATATATATATACTATATACATGACATACATATATAGCATATAGTATATAACATATATACTGTATAACATATAGCAAGATAGCTAGATAAAGGCACAGATTAAATATAAAAAAGGAAACTGTAAAAAGAATAAGAAACGCCATGTTAATGATGGTGGGTTGACCATGCATTGAACAGTTCTTGAGTCCCCATTAAAATGAGGAAAAAATTAAAAAAACGTCTAAACCCACAGTGATGGTGAAACGGAGGAAGGCCTTCACTCAGCGCGAGATCTCAGCACATTTACGGGTGATCCACAGTAGATGGGGCAGTGGTGACTGATGAAAAGAAGATGAAATAAGCTGATGCTCAGAGGAAAAAAAA
>NW_006489297.1:0-804 GCF_000325575.1 Pteropus alecto | reverse complement strand
ATTTTGCTCCACAGACATGGTGTTGAGCCTGAATAACCCAGCATTCAGGAAATGCATAGTCAGCTGTTGAGAGTGTCTTGTCTAAGCAGTAGATGAGAAAGATGGAGTAGACAGACCACATGCCCCCGTGAAGGGTGGGAGTGCTCTTAAACAAATGGGTGCTCCTACTGCAAATCATCCCAGAAGAAAAAAGGAAACGGGTCTAGGACCTGGAAAGGGGTCTCTGGGACCATGAGTTGAGCTCGAATTGCAGGTAGGAGGACTCAGGCAAAAAAAGATCCTTGCAAGGTAGTGAAAATCTGAGGGTCAAGGAGAAAGAAAACCGATAAAGGATGACCTATAAAAGAGCACAGATAATGGACTTAAGAATAGTGATATGGAGATATTTTTGACCACATTACAGTCCATTCAGTAATCTCCAAGCCTTCGATGAAGTGTTCTTAAAAACCCAACCTTATTTAGCTGTGTTTTGGAGATATAAAGATGCCCAGACCCATGCATGGGGTACAGTTGTAAGGCAAGAGTCACAACCACCCGAACAAGACATTATGTGGCCGTTTGGATAAAAAATGGCTGGCTAAAGGGACAAACGCAGGGGAAATATATTTGTGGGACATATAAGCATTTTTTGAGGACCCTTAGAAACACTGGGTGAGGGGAACCACATAACCTGGGCTTCACATGTTTTTCAGGTCAGGAGCTCCAGTTAATCTGTATTAAAGGTTGTGGGGACATATGAGATACCCAGGGAAAAATTAATGGATAGACCAAAAGATATTTGCACACCAATATTCATAGCAGCAT
>NW_006489296.1:0-804 GCF_000325575.1 Pteropus alecto | reverse complement strand
ACTGCGGACAAGGCGCATTTCGGTCACGCGTTCCTATTATCCATTTATTTGTAATTTAACAGAGTTTTGACTTATTTTAGCCCTGACTCCTTTGTGCTTTTTAATGAGTGTACAGCGTGATTCACGATAAAAATAGAAACGTACAGATAAACAGACCAAACTCCTTACCACGCTCAGAGACCGAAGCAGTTATTATGTATGAAAACATGTCCGAGAGAAACTCAGGGCAAACAGCAACAAAAGGAGGGGTTGCCGACCACGAATTCACACCCTTTAATACTTAAACCATTTCCACGACGAACTGTGAACGTGACGGTCAGTGGATGCCGCGTGCATCTCACACGCCGTTTCCACATTGAGGTGAGTTATCCCGGCGACGCCGAGTATCATCCACTGACGGGCGGTCAGGCTGCTCTGGGTGACGCACAGGGGAGACGGACAGCTGAGGTCTCAAGGACGTTACGCTGTTCAGAAGTGCACCTCTGGCGTATCGATCGATCCGGAGGGTTATAGACTCTCTGATCGCAATTCGATTAATCCGTGTTGGACGAGTTGTATAAACAGACGTCCTTGGGGCAGGGGAGGCGGGTCCGCTTGGCCCCGGACGCAGAGCTCCTGGCGGGCGGAGGAGGACATGCTGTCCGTGCCCTTGGGGTCCCCGGTCTAGGGGCCTGAAAGACCCTGGAACAGCGAGGTGGGGTGTCGGGCTCGAAGGGAGCCGACGAGGCCAGCGGCGTGCGTGGGGGCCCTGGGCGCTGCCTGCGACAGGCGTGGGGCCACGAGGCAGGGTGGGAGGCGGCTCGG
>NW_006489295.1:0-804 GCF_000325575.1 Pteropus alecto | reverse complement strand
GTGTTATAATCACCCGGTTCTTTGCTTTACCACAACAAAATTTTCTGCACTTTTCTCACTGAGGCCGTTTTTGTAAAACTTGAAAAAGTGTTTTAATTGAACATAAAACTGGAGAGGAGCAGAGCACTGAAACATTTGGAGTGGAACGAGCTCTCGGGTTTCATACTGGTATGCATCATTGCCTTAAACCAGAGATGACTAAACAGGGAAATTGGCCTTTTTTCAATACCCAGCAACTGGGTGTACGGTCCAAATTACACTTGGGCAGGTGGGAAGCTCCATATTTTTATGTTTAAACTTCTAGCGCCTGGGATAGAATTTCATCTTAAAGCGACAACATACCCACCTCCCTCTTTTTTTCCCAAAAGATATAATTCAAGACCAAGTGCAAAACAGAATAGCTCTTTAGGAATCCGCAAGCTTACAAATATAGGGCCAAACTGAGATGGGAAAGCTGTGCCCACTCTCACGACAGCTTCCTTTCTCCCAAGTCCCTTCCCACAGACCTTGGACCTCCCCAGGGGACTGACTAGAGGAACCGCCTGGACCCCACTACCCTGACCCAGTTCGGCCCCACAAGGAGTCCGGAAACTCCAGCTGGGGCAGCCTCTAGGGCCAATGCTGACAAGTTCTCGGAGGCCCTCGGAGACCAGAGGCTGGCGAAAAGCCCCGTCCCCTGCGCTCATCTTCGTGGACGGCCTCGTGGTCTCCACGGCCTTAAGGGGCCACCCTCGATAAACGTACAGACCCTACAACGAGGCATCGCAAGCAGGTAACCTGGGAAGCTGACGTTCTTGCTCCCAG
>NW_006489294.1:0-803 GCF_000325575.1 Pteropus alecto | reverse complement strand
TATGATCCTTTGTATTTCTACAGTGTCTGTCATAAATTCTCCTCTTGTGTATTTTATGAATTGCAACAGTAAAGTTTTTGATTCCATATTAGAATATTTTTATATCAATACAATATCACTGAGATAAATTCATTTTGACAGCTAATGTCTGAATATGTAGTTATAAAGTTACCTTTTCCTTAGTTGCTTAACTGAAATTTCCTTAACTGAAACTTATTTATAAAGTTTCCTTTTCCTTAACTTCAAGAGGGAAATGCTCCATTATCAACAGACCACAGGTGTTTTCAGTAGAAACACAAGTATTGACACTAGTTAGAGAAAACGCTTCTATTCCAGCAATTGTGATTTGAATACACTGATTCTACACAGTATTATATGTCCTTATAGCTTCATCCTGTTCTTTATTAAAGCATGAAGGTGTTACAAGCACAACATTAGTAACCCTGAAATTTAGTCTATAATTCCTGTAGAGGCAGACGGAACAGCAGATTGATCTGAGGACTACAGTCGCTAAGCACCTTAAAAATCAGGTTTCATGATCACTTAAACACCAAAATGACTGCCGTTGTCAATTACACGAAATTAAATTAGGAGCCACCACTGGTGCACACTGTAGGACTCCATCTGCCATTACCATCCGGGATCATGTCACAGGAATTATTCCTCATTCCTACGTGGCCTTGACATTGGACCTAGTTGAGCCAGAAGCATCACTTTTTCCAAATGATCACTTACCCAGACTTCCTGTAGCTCCACTTTCATTACAGATTCTGCCTCTCAAGTGAAATTGAAAACACCCAACT
>NW_006489293.1:0-804 GCF_000325575.1 Pteropus alecto | reverse complement strand
ATCCGGTCCCTGAGTCTGAGGCAACCCCAGGAGTGGCCACTAAGGGGCAGCAGAGGCTGCAGAACGTGCAGTGGAGCCGCTGGGGAAGGGGTGGACTGGCCGCTGAGCCTCTGAGGGTGGAGGTAGTGTGTGAGGGCGAAGAGCGGATTCTGAGGGTGGGAAGTGAGTAAGTGATCCCTAGGGTTCCAAGGTATCTTCTGCTTTCTTTTTAAGTCTAGTATTGTCACTTTCTTTAATACACAGGCTCACATGGTGCCTACTTTTTCTGTCGCCTAAATATTTGTCTACCGAATTTCCAGAATGTCTGTCTGGGATGTGCTGCCCCTACCTACTCTCCCTTTCTGGCATATCCCTGGGCAGAAACGAAGGAATGGACAGTGTGGGCCCGCCAGGTTTGTTTGATAGTTCTGTAAGGGAAGGATGGGCACTGGGTGACACAGACACTCTGGAGAAATGAGCTGGTTAGGGAAGGGGAGGAGACTGGGGTAATGACTGTCACAAAGGGTGGCCGGGCTCCATCTCCTTCATCCCAACCCTTGCTGTTTATATGGAAAATGGGCATTTTATCATTTCTGCTTAAAATGCCATGTACACCCTCGCTTTGGATCAAATTCTTGGTTTTCCCTTTCCTCTGGGTTGCCATCCCTAAATTCTTTATGGAAATTCTGGAACAGCTACTGACAGCAAGAAACTAGGAGCTGGGGAGGAGTTTGATTTCCTGAATTGGTCTGGGTGAAAGGAGAAAAACATGTAGTTGAATTTTGCAGAAACCTGTAGTGGTCAAAATAGCCTTTTGGGGTCTCT
>NW_006489292.1:0-804 GCF_000325575.1 Pteropus alecto | reverse complement strand
GTGTGTGTGTTTCCCTAATGAAGCTCAGTTTGTGCACACACCATGGAAAGAATTCATCATCACCACCAGAGCTGCCAATTAAATTATCGAGTGTGTATCGCATGTTGGGCCCTTGCCAAATGTTTCATCCTCTCAGAAACTCGAAGAGGTAGGTGCTGTTACCGTCCTCATTTTACTGGTAGAAAACTGAGGCTCAGAGAAGTGAAGTGACTTATCCAAGGTCACATGGCCAATAAGTGGAAGAGTTGGGACTTGAACCCAAGAATTCCTCCCATAAGCAAAGAAAGGCCTTTTCCTCTTTCTGAGAAAATTCGGATCTTTCCAGAGTGTCCTTCCACATGTTTGAGGCATCATGTAGAGAAGGGTACATTTTCCGAGCCTTCTAAATGCCAGGCATCAAGTCTTAAATAAAAATCTTGTCTGCTTCACTTCCTAGCAGGGGGATCATAGGCAAGTTACCTCATCTCTCTGAGCCTCTATTTCTTCATCTGTAAAATGAGGATAACACGGCCACCCAGAGGGTCACTGTACACAGTGATGTTATTTGGAGCTTTGGACTAAAGTTGGGAGACCTGAGTTCTGAGTCTCACTATTCTCTGGCTGTGGTAGCTTAAGTACAAAAATGGATTCAAAGCTTCGCCCCTCTCTGTGTCCACACCCTTTGCAATGAGGCTTCAAAGTATCTGCCATCAAGAAAGGAAGTCTGTTTCTCTACCCTTTGAATCTGGGCTGGTTCTTGCTTTGTGACTTGCCATAGGATATGGCAGACAAGATGCCACGTCAATTTCTAGTCTAGGCTCAGGA
>NW_006489291.1:0-804 GCF_000325575.1 Pteropus alecto | reverse complement strand
GTTAGGCATGAATGCCAGAAAATCTGGAGAGGGAGAAGGAGATGTAGGTGTGCACAGGGAGATGACTGACGTGGGGACAGAAGGCATTTGGTGGCTGTGCAGGAGGAGCTGCATGGTCCGAGACCGGGCTGCTGCGGTGGCGGGCCGTCTTTCCAGCACGGTGGACAGGCAGCCCCAGAGGGACACTGCAGACGTGAGACTGCGAGCTGTATGACGCGGACGTGTCGTCTGCCAAAATCCTTTTCCCTGCGTCTTTGTTTAAACGTGATACCTGTTTCTACTATACGACAAATGCACAAATAGGCCAACTTTTGAAATTTTAATGTTTTCAAGCTACGTATGCCATGAGAATCAAGAAGGTGGCTTTTAAAAAATTCTTTTAAACTGCCTCTGCTCGGAGAGTCCAGAAGATATTACAAGGATCCATTGTTTGTTTGCAATGAATTTGGGAAATTCGAGGACCTAACAGGATGCAGTACCTTTATTCTTCTTTGATTACAGAATGTGGCCCTGAATTCGAGCAGCTGTTCCTGCACGTCACAGAACTGTAGGATACTGTCTGTGGCTTTTGCTCTCAGGCTCCTTTGCCTCTTTATTCATAGTCTCTCAATATTAATTTTATTCAGCTTCCTATCTTTAAATATTACTTACAGCTTATAACTCTCTGGGTGGGTGGGAGGGGGACATGTGCTGTGTTGCTTAGATCTCCCTTCAGGAAAGGTGGGGTTATAACACCAGCCGCTGGCAGGGCTGCCCCCAAAGTAACCTGAGGTTGTCAACTGACTTCAGAAATTGCCTCCTCTG
>NW_006489290.1:0-804 GCF_000325575.1 Pteropus alecto | reverse complement strand
GGAGCTGCAGTCCCAGAAGTGGTGGGAAACAATGTCTAGGCATCAGCATCAGGGGCCTAGAAGGAATCAGGCAGCTGATTCATCAGGGCCGCTCAATACACATGAAACCATGAACAACAGACACGGAGGAGCCACTCACAGACCAGCTGAAATGTGCTGCCCGCACAGTAGAGGCATATCAATTTGGAAGGGGGCTGTCGTGATGTCTGAACTGACAGGCTCCATGGAAGAGGGGGACACAGCATGGAACCCTGAATGTCAGAATTATGCCATGTCAGGCCTGGAAGGGATCTTAGTCTTCAACCTATGTCCTTAGGTTCTCTGCTGGTCAAAGCCAGTGTCTTAGGGCAGCTGGGGGTGGAGGGGAAGGTCTGAGAAACAACAGCCCCTGCCCCACCCTGTCCCCAGTTCATGCCATCCAGAGCATCTCCTCAGCTTTAACAAATCAAGTTGGTTTTTTTTTTCCTGAACATTCTTGATAAATATATTTATGAGAATTCCACAGTTAAAGAAACTGAAAACCACAGATCTAGATAAACCCTTTCATTTTCCAGGCAAGGAAACTGAGGCCCTGATGTTGGCTCCAGGACACACAGCAACTCAATGGTAGAGGCAGAACTTAGAAACCAAGAGATAAATCAGAGCCCAGACCTAAGACAATGAGGGTGACAGGTGGGCTGTTTCTGCCCAAACATTTCCAGGGCTTCTCACACGGCCCGCCAGTCTCAGGAAAGCTCAAATCCATTGCCAACTTCTCTGCTCAAGGCCTTCCGGGCCATAGGCCATGGAGAAACCCAAGAAGAC
>NW_006489289.1:0-804 GCF_000325575.1 Pteropus alecto | reverse complement strand
TTGACAGAAAGCGCGGGGAGTCACCTGCAGGGGTGCGACAGGCTGTGCGTGAACCTGGTTCAGAGTGCGTCAGGAGGTTCGGGCTGAGGATCTGTCTCATCGGGGACCGTGTGGCGGAGGGTGGAGAAACGCCCGCTGCGGGACCGAGAGTGACGATCGCCGGGAGGCCCCGCTCAAGTCCGCGAAAGGGTTTTGTCATCTGAGAAAACGACTAAAAAACAGAGAGGAAGAGGAGTGAGAATAAAAACCGATAAGAATCGAAAAGTCACGTGTTGTCCATCCCTTCACGATGACTTGCTGAGAGCTCACCGCGGCCCAAGCCGAGCTGGTCGCTGAGCACGCAAAGGACGACACGGCCTCCGTCCTGAGCTGAGCCGCTGCGGGACACGGGGTGAAGGCGGAGCCGTGAGGGCTGCGTGACGGGCAGGGCAGGAAGGGGGTGGGCGGGCACGGCCCTCAGTGGGCACCTTCGCCACCCAACCTGCCCAGAAATCACGCACTGGGAACAGGGGGAGGGGACCCCCCCACCAGTCAACATCACGTGTGTCGTGGCCAGAGCCCAGGCTCCGTCTCGCTGGGCCTTCTGAGCGTGGGGGACAGACCGCGGCTTGTTGAGCGGCTGTGAATCCGCCTCCACTTCCAGGGCAGCGATACACGGTCTGGCTCCTGGGTGTGGCTGTGAGACCAGGTCCTGGGACGGGCCCCTCACAGCAGCTCTGAAGCCAGGACGTCCTCCGTCTCCTTAAAGCAGGGCGTCGGCGGCGAAGGTGGGAGCGAGCAGGGGGTGGCGTAGCCTTGGGATCC
>NW_006489288.1:0-804 GCF_000325575.1 Pteropus alecto | reverse complement strand
CTCCTCCCCCGCCTCCCTCCCTCCCTCCCTCCCTCCTTCCCCCGGTCCCACCCCACCTCGGGTCATTAGTTGGAGACGGCCAGGACCAGTGGAGAGAGGGTGGTAATATCTATAACATCAGCCTCGGCCTGGCTTGGCCTGGCTTTCACGGCTCTCCCCTCCTGCACGCCCCTCAGCAGAGCCCAGCACCTTGCACCAGAGAACGTGCCTCAGCGCTTAGAGCAGGATGACTCAACCCCCACTTTCTATTTGACTGAAGTAGTTCCAGTGTTGAGAAGCTGGACAGAATCCAGACAAGGGGAGGAAAGGGATCAGTTTCAGAGGGGTAGGAGACAGGGACTGAGTATGCTTTGGCAGGCCAGGGCACCACAGCCATTAAGAAAAGGACTGTGGGAGATGGAACAAGTTCATGGCCGCCGCCACCTTCCCTCCCGTTTTTGCTCCCAGCCCTGGAGAGCTAGGGGGCCGCTTCAGTTCTCTTTACTACTCCTTCCTTCTCCCCTTCCTCAGCTACCAGCACTAGGAGGGGCGAGACCACAGCCCAGCTGGGTGGGCACTGAGGTGTGCGTGTTGCCCAGGCATGGGAACTCTTCCTCAGTAATTAGGAGACGTGCAAATTAACAGCCTGTGCCGTTTGTATTAATTTGGTAAATAAGCCAGAACAATTTCATTAGAGGCACATTAATGTGCTTTGGAGCAGGAGGACTTGTCCCACTGTGAGGCAGCAGGATCCACTGACTGCCCCGGCCAGTCCAGTGTGTAGTTGATCTCTAGCTGGGCATGAATGGCTGGGTCGCACCCACC
>NW_006489287.1:0-804 GCF_000325575.1 Pteropus alecto | reverse complement strand
TGGCCCGTGGGGTCCCAGGGCACTGCGCAAACCGTCCCCTCCGCATCCGGGATCGGGGCGTGCCTGGCGGGCCCCTCTAGCCGCCCCACCCCCACCCAGATCCTAGCATCTGGTTCCCCACCTCCGGGGAAGGAAAACAGAAAGTCCGAGAAGCGACAGGGCCCTAAAGTGCTCAGCTGGAAACAGAGTCACCGGGAGCCGCGGGGAGAAGGAAGGGGCGAGGAAGCTGATTGCATTGCCCCTGGCAACCACACGTCCCCGCGGGTCCAGTCGATACTGCGGCGCTCGCTGGGATGCGGCTCCTGAAGCTCGCAGAAGAAATCTATATCACCGTCCGGAGTGAACACCCTCTCTGCAGACAGCACATGGCCCCTCCGGTCTGTGGGCAGCTCAAAGGGACACAGAAGCCCAGCCCAGCAGGTGGCTAAGCCCCAGTCTCCAAACTGACAGCCTAAAGGGAAAAGGGCATTTCACCTGCCCACAGCCCCTCTCCCCCGCCCCCGCTGCCAACGCCACTCAACCCCGTCATTGCGGTCACCTCCGAATGGAGTTGTGATATCTGCCTTTGTCTCTCTTCTTTGCAATGCAGCCTACCAATAATAGCTAACATTTATCGGGCCTCTACCATGTGCTAGACTGTCTCGAAGATACAAGTATTAACTCATTTAGTCCTCAGAAAGCCCTACCCTGTGGAGTAGATATTATGAGCATTCCCATTTTTTCCACCTGAAGAATCCAAAGCACAAAACGATGAAGTCCCCCGCCCAGAGTCACACACTAGCAGACGGAAGAAGCAGGCAGGCC
>NW_006489286.1:0-803 GCF_000325575.1 Pteropus alecto | reverse complement strand
CGATGCGCTCTCACCCACAGCCCAGAGTCCGGTGGTGTGTTTGTAAGCGGAAGTCACTCATTGGCTCTTTCCACGAACACTCACTAGACACCGACGACTAAAGAAACAGACGCCAATCGCACGCGATTCCTATCCCGGCGTATTCACAATCACAGACGTCCCAAGAGGAGGAGGAGTGAACGCGGATGCGTCGTGCTCATCGCGGGACCTCGCAGTGGCACTGAGCGTGTCACTTTGCCTTTGCTGCACGAGCCACCCCAGAATGACCGTTCATCTAACTCACGATTCCGAAAGTTGGCACTGTGGGCTGGACTCAGCTGGGCAGGTCTGATCTTGGCCGGGCTCCCTCGTGCATCTGCGGTCAGTGGCAAGTCGGCAGGGGAGCTCTGCTCCTGGAGGCGGGCGGGCAGTTGGCTGGGGCGGTAGGGAGTAGGGAAGGGGGCAGCTAGACTCAGCAGGCCATCCCGGGCTCCAAGAACGGGCAGAGGGCAGGCCTCTCTCGAGTTCTTGTGTCACGTTTGCTCCTACCCCACGGATGACAGCAAGTCGGCCAGCTTGATGCAAGAGACAGAGAAAGGCTCCTCCTGTGGGAGGAGCTACAGGTCAGTCCGGCTGGGCGTGGACACGAAACCAGGGAGAATCTGTGGCCAGCTCTGCAGTCACCACACGTCCGTGTCCGGGTTAAGAGAAAACTCAGAAGCAGGTGCATCGGGGAAGCCCTCGTCCCCGTCCTCCCCGTCTCCGTCCTCCCTCGTCCCCGTGCTCCCTCGTCCCCGTCCTCCCCGTCCCCGTCCTCCCCGTCC
>NW_006489285.1:0-803 GCF_000325575.1 Pteropus alecto | reverse complement strand
AAAGACGTGAAAGATAACGGACTTGCTGGAAGTTCACTAGGACTTCAAAGGGCTGCGCTGCTCCCGCTAAGGCCCTTTGTCAGTGACTCGGGGAACGCAGAAGGCACCTCCACAGGGGTCCTCGTCAGCGAGTTCTGCTTCACGCCGTCTTCTCAGGGTTTCTCTGTTGAGCATCATTTCAGCTCATGTAAAGGACAAAAGAACGTGGAGCTGCAAATATGGGGGGGAATTGCCCTAGGAGAAAAATAGTCACAAAGCTCTTCACACTGCAGGGGAGGATGGGAGGCAGATGCCGCTGGGCACCCACTTGCCAGGGTTGGGGAGAAACACGCCCCCTCTAAACCCTCTTGGTTCTTCTGGCCTAAGAATTGAATTGACAGGAGCAAATAACCAGATTTAATCACACACACACGTGGGGGGTTCCATGAGAATATGGCACCCGAGGACAAATCAGGCAGTTGAGGCTCAGATGCAATCTTGAGTTGGGCTAAGGAGAAAGGAGGCTGTGGTTTGGGATTTCAAAAGGGAGGAAGGCCATTCATGCGGAGACGGAAAAGTGAAAATGTGGTAAATAGGTGTTTGCCGGGCCATGTTCAACCATGGGACATGGAGAGGACTAGTCAAAGGGACCTTGTGAGCTGCTTCCGTGTCTGTCACGCTTACTTCATGGGAAGCTATGGGCGTCTGTGAAGACAGCTCCCTCCCTGGAGCAGCTGCTGGAGCTACATTCCTTTAGGCAGTCAAGGAGAAGGTTAAAGTTATTCCTGGGCCTTTTGTTTCCTAAAAATAACCAGCTTAAAATA
>NW_006489284.1:0-803 GCF_000325575.1 Pteropus alecto | reverse complement strand
CGTAGTTCCCGCATACTGGGTTGAAAAGGTGAATTATGTTCATAGGAATCACATACACTAATAAAATATGAGAACGGAGGACAGTGTGGTGCTTGGGTCAAAGTGAGCATGACCGAAGGCCAGAGTTTGGCTTGCAAATGGGATGAGAATGAGATGGGATGGGCTTCCGAGGAGGGACATGATCTGGCATCGATGTGGCACTTGTCCACTGTGTTCTCTCTCCACGCTGGAGAACACATGGACACCTTCCTGGTTCCCTCCGCTGCAGAATGGGGACATGTGTCTTCTGCTGCACAGGGCACTGAGGACAAATGGCATATAAGCCCTTGGGTTTTGCAGGAAGGGCTGAGGAAGACCCTGGGGAAGCACAGGATATGACTGTGTGATAGCTGTTAGCTTTTGCAAAGTTCCGCATCGCAGCACCTACTCTCATTCCCAAGATTCATAACAGGTGGCTGCAGTCTGCATGTCACCGTGTACCAATGACACATGTCAGTCAGTGGGCCACCTCAAATGGGATGCGTCACTCCTGGGTTTAGAGTCCAGTAATCAGTGATCTGTGGAAGAAACCAAAATAATTGGATACTATTTTATCGATATACAATTAGATACTATTTATCAAGGAAGGACACTAAATACAAAGCGATACATTCGGCAGCTTCCTTAGAATGGCGCTGGACTCTCCACACTCGGGGTAGTTGGGGATTTTGTTGTTCTTTATGTTGCTTTGAATATGATCATTGTAAGCGATTGTGTTCCTTCCTGTCTTTTCCCTCCCTCCCTCCCTCCCTTCCTTCCTTCCT
>NW_006489283.1:0-803 GCF_000325575.1 Pteropus alecto | reverse complement strand
GTGCTTGTGCACGCCGTGCTCACACGGACACGCGCGCGGCCTGCTCACGGCGCGCCCCACCCCGCAGCCATGGTCCTGCTGTTCGTCCTGTGGGTGAAACGGCGGGAGAGGGAGCGCCACACGAAGCAGCTGCTCATCGACCCCGAGGACGACGTGCGCGACAACATCCTCAAGTACGATGAGGAGGGTGGCGGCGAGGAGGACCAGGTGAGGCCGCGGCCGGCGGCCCCCGGGCTCGGCCCTTCCTCTCGGCGTGAGGGCGGCCCCCGTCCGCTGAGGGCAGCCGAGCTGGGCACAGGAACGCTCCTCCCCAGCCCGGTCCCCTGGCCCACGCTCAGCCTCCTCCCCACGGCGACCCCCTCAGCCAAGGGCCCCCCCAGTGCTGGCTGCACCCCAGGGGTGGGGAGGGCCGGCGCCCCGCAGGCCTGGGGCTGTTCGGTGACCAGGAGGCAGTGTGCCTGGAGGGTGGACTCTGGGGAGCTGCCTGGTTGGACGCTGGGTCCACTGTTGGCCACTGGGGGTTTCAGGGGAAGTCCTCGCCCCACTAAAGCTTAGTGCTCCCCTAAAACAGGGTGACAGCAGCCTGGCTCTGGGTCGTTCCACGGATCTATGAGGCGCGTGTGTGGGAGCTGTGCTGGGGCAGTGGGCAGGGTCACCTTGGGGGGCCGTCAGGCCGGGGAAGGCAGCCTGGGGACACAAACCCCACACGTGCCATGAGGACGGGCAGGATTCGACAGAGAGGGGATTAGGAGAAGAGCTGACCAGGCCACGGGACGGGGGCCGTGCTCGGGGGCCGGGTGACG
>NW_006489282.1:0-803 GCF_000325575.1 Pteropus alecto | reverse complement strand
TCTCTCTCTCTCTCTCCATCTTCTCTTTTTTTCATTTTCTCTTTCCTTATTTCTGTCTTTCTCATTCTTTTTGTCCCTCCCTCCCTTCTTCCTTTTTACCCTTCCTTCATGTCTTTTTTTTCTTCTTCTTTTTTTTTTTTGGTGGAGCAAGAACCCAGAAGAGAGAATTATGCTTTAGAGAGTATCACCTCTAAGATGTATCATAGGATGTTAAATGTGGCTTTTTATGTTTTTTCTGAGTTTTCAGTTTTGGCCAAGGCCTCCGAAGGCTAAGAACAATAGATAATCAAATCACTCATGGAAGAAATGCTACGAGATTATGAAGTAGATTTTGTGACCTTTAGCTCATGGCCCACCTTGAGGTACATCAGACATCCTTAAAAGAGGCAAAAATCAGAGGAAGAGAATTTTTTTGAAGAGAGTTGTCAGGGTGTTGGGAGTTTCCCTCGCATGAAGCCAAGTGAGCCAAGGATACCTTTCAGGGGGTTGACACGTGTCCCTGGACATTTAAGGACTCCAGAGTCTGGTTCCTCTTGCAGGTCTGAAAACCTAAAGGCTAGAGACTGTCCGAGCAGCTGGCCAGCAGCAGAGTGGGAAGACAAGACCGCTCAGTGAAGAGGTGGACGCCCAGAATGGTGCTCCCTGAGGACCGATGCTGACTGCACCGGATGAATCCACTTGAAAGTCACCTTGAAAGGGACCCCGGCAGAGGGGACCACCAGACATGGCAGCACTACCCCAGCAGGGGGTGTGCGGCATGAGGGCGGAGGACTGTCTGATGCCAGGGGAGATTATAAGGGGCA
>NW_006489281.1:0-803 GCF_000325575.1 Pteropus alecto | reverse complement strand
CAGAGCCACGCGCCCCTCACCGGGACAGGCCACGGGCCGGCACCTCTGCCCGTCCCCGCGTGCCCCTGCTTCCAAAGAGACGGTGGCAGCATGTTGGTGACGACGGCCGTGCGCGGTGCTGTGACACGTGCTGGTGTCCACACAGGACCCGTCTCCACTGTCACATCCCGATCACCGGATCGTTGGGCTAAGGCAGGCTTTCTCCACCAGAGGTGGGCTGTGGCTCCCCGGTGACATCTGGCAAGGTCCGGAGACACTTTTGGCGTCCCACCGGAGAGAGGGTGCTGCTGGCGCCCGTGGGTGGAGACCAGGGTGCTGCCGATACCCTGCGGGGCCCAGAGATCCCCCAGCAGACAGTGGCCCACGGAATCCCCAGGGCCTTCGAGAGGGAGGCGGGAGGAGCAGAAAGCGGGGTGGCCCGGACGACGGAAGGAGGAGGGGTCAGCGACGTGCGGAGGGGCCCGAACCCGGCAGCGTGGGCACCGCAGGGGCAGGGGCGGCGAAGAAGCCGGGCCCCCCGCAACCTCCGCAGGGTCGCGGCTCCGCCGGCACCCCAATGTCCCTCTGTGACCCCAGCTTCCCGGGGAAACGTCTCCTCGCTTGTCAATCGCGCCCTCGCTCATAAGAAGAGGTGCAGAAGCCTCGCTCGGGGTACCTGGGGTGTGGCGCCAACACCCTACCCGCACGGCTACCACCCCCCGCCCGCCCCATGAGGTGGCTTTGCTCTCCCATTTTTCCGGGGTCTGAAGACAGTGGTGACCAGCCTCACAGGTCCCCTGGGCGAAGAAAGTATGGGGAGAAAT
>NW_006489280.1:0-803 GCF_000325575.1 Pteropus alecto | reverse complement strand
TTCATTTAAAGTCATGACTTGGAAGGCATGATTCCTATGTAACTATTTTTATATAAGACATTGTAGACCGCATGATAAAATAAGGTAAAAAATACGAGAACACGGAAAAGGAGATAGTGTCATTATCTGCAGGTGTGACAGTTGTCTCAATGAAACCCCTGATGCGTTCTACGGAAAAGATAGAAATCAGTGCGCATTTAGTCAAACGCTGGATATAATTATATCCAGATCATAATTATAAAAGCAAACACAATTACCTTTATATAAATAGGCAATGCTTCAAACGTAACTTTTAAAGGTAACTGTAACAACAATTTAAGGTACATAGGAAGAAATCTAACAAAATGTGTACAGAACCGCACCTGAGGAGAAGTATACGTCTTTATTGAAAAACAGAAATATTGAAAGGTATTCCATATTTATGGTGAGGAAGATTCAATATTTAAAGATGTCAAATCTGTCTACGCTGAGGTTCACGGGAAAGGCCAGCGTGGTTCTCGGCAGAAATTGACAAGATAATTCCAACATTTATATGGAGAGCTGGGGACCGAGAGCAGCCAGGATGTTCCCGAAGCCGACGCCTAGAGCCATAAATCCACATTCACGATCGGAGTGTGGTGTTGGGGCACAGACGAGGAAAGAGAGGCTTATGGGGCAGAATACAGAGCCGAGCGAGGGGGCGGGGCGGGATGCTGCAGCTCTGCCCGGAAAGACGGAGCTAGTGAGCTAGTCGGCAGAGGTCAGGATGGCTGCTCGCCCACGTGGGCCGAAAGAAAGAAGGAAGGAAGGGAGGGAGGGAGGGA
>NW_006489279.1:0-803 GCF_000325575.1 Pteropus alecto | reverse complement strand
ATTTTAAAACCTTATCTGTCGTTTCCAAAGCCCACGGTAGTAATCATGACACTATCTTGCATCTATTCGAGGAAGATGAATGTGAATGCTTGAATACACTGGTACAAGTGCTAAAGACAAAATAAAATCAAATGCTCTGTGTGTGATGATTTTATCTGGAAGGAGGTGACAAGCCTTCTTTAAAGACTTGTTATTCAACCTGGACCCTCATGGGTGGGTATCATTTTCAGTAATAAAGATGAGTTTAAAGGCATTCTAGACAGATGTCAAGACAAATATCTTTTTTGATTTTATACCCATCCAAAAAATCATATGTACAAATTATTTTAACATGCTGGTTTGTTTGGATTTTTTTTTTTTAATCATCACATAGGGGAGAGTGCAGTGGACTCTGAGTTTAAAGGCATGAAGATCTCTCCACCCACCTGCCTTCTAGAGATCTCTTCATTTGATCCACAAGTTCCTTAAATTAGACCTGCCCAGAAATAAACTCATTATCTTTACCTGTTAACCAGGATATTCATCCACTGAATTGACCAAACTCTAAATCTGTAGGTCATTCTAGATAAGTTCTTCTTGCCTCCAATTCAATCAGTCTCCAACTTCAATATTTGCCAATTTTCTTACTTAATATCGCTTGAACCTGCTCCTTTCAGTGTCTCCTGCCCCTGACACTGTTAGTCCTTATTAAGTCGTGTGAATTAAAGAGGAAAAAAAGACTCTTAACTGAATTTTTGCTTATTTTCTATTCATTTATTCATTCTATTCTAATGAAGTATCTACTTCTTTCAAGTATCATGAGA
>NW_006489278.1:0-803 GCF_000325575.1 Pteropus alecto | reverse complement strand
TGTACCTCCTGGGCTCATCCCAGTCTGAGAACCACTGTCTCCTTTTCTCCCTAGAGAATACTTCGCTCCTGCCTTAGAGTCATGCAATTCGTCTACTGGAGTTCTTCTTGATGTCTAACTTCAAGCTTTTCCCCTTACAAGCAGGACATCTTCGCTCTCAGACTGGGAAAGGGAAAGATCTGACCCCCATCTCGTCCTGCTTCTGGAGTCTATTGAACATGCCCCCATATCCAGTCAAGCCACATTCCTTACTGGCCAGAGAAGCTCCCACTCACTTGCTCAGGTCCCACTTCCTCCTTCCACGTGCTTCCTCTGCTTTCTCTCCTCCCCCACTCCCCTCTCATTCCCATCCTGTGTGGAATGTAGGGAACCTCCAGCTCCTGCTGACACCCTCTCCCAGAACTCCAGGCTGATTGAGGTGGGGGGGGCGGGCAGGAGGACCAGTTTTTCAGGCCCTGAGACCAGCCTGCCCCTGGGGGCTCTTCCAAGCCCAGCAGGATGGCAACCTGGGCCTCTGAGGAATGTGGCAGATCCAGCTCCTGCTGCCATGATAGAGGGAGATGGGAGGGAGCCAGAGTCCAGGTGCCCTTAGGGAGAGATACCCCCTCCCACTCAGGCCAGGAACCAGAGCCAGGGCATCCCTCCTACTGGCAATCCTCTCCCCTGCTCCTGGAGGCTCTGGAGTCTTTCAGATCCTCCTCCACTTGGCCAAGCCACCTCTCCTTTCCTTCCTCTGGTCGGGGAAAGTCCTAAGGTTGGCCCACTCTGCTCTCCCACAGTTCCTTCTCCAACCAGTGCCCCCC
>NW_006489277.1:0-802 GCF_000325575.1 Pteropus alecto | reverse complement strand
TAGGTGTGAGGGTGCCAAGGATGATCCCTGACAGAAGGCAAAGACACCTGCGATGGTTCAAATTTGTGCCAAGCTTCACCATCACTTGGAATAAGGCCCTTCTTCCCATGGTCCAGGCCTCATGTGTCCATGGGAGATGCTGTCACCTGCACCTCCTGCACATGAGGCTGTATCCTATCTTTGATCAGAAAAATCTAAGCAGTAGGTTCAAACTTGAAACTTGCTTCATCCTACAGGGATGGAGCAGAATTTTCTCAGGAAGACAGAGCTTCCCCAAGCCACCACTTACAATGCGATTTCCCCTCCCCACTCCCTGCACCCCCGAGAAACTGAGAAGCATTACCTAGTAATTCTGTCAGACATGGGATCCCCAAGAAGCAGACCCTGAGACAAGGATTCCAGTGCACATAGTTTATTTTGGCATAAAAGAGAGTGAGAAAGCTAGACAGGAAAGGAAGAACAGCCAATAAATGGTGCAGTGTTGACCAGTTGACTATGGGTCACTGGAGTTCAACCCCCTGGGAAAACTGAGAGCTGGTGTAGAACACAGGCCTCAGATTATTCTCAGAATAACTGGGGCATTTTTACACCAACTCCTGCAGTCTCCAGTTGAAGTGGGTGGGTGGGGGAGGGAAAAAGGAGAATGTTAATTCTCTGCATGTCCAGCCTTTCACATGGATGGGTCAGAGGGGCTTCAATGGCCAGAGGAAACCTTCAGGAAAAGCAAGACAGGCGCTGGTCGTTGGGAACTGAGGACAAGATGCACCAGAGTCGTGCGGGCCAGGAGCACAAGCAGAGGCTC
>NW_006489276.1:0-802 GCF_000325575.1 Pteropus alecto | reverse complement strand
ATAACTATTCTCCTTTCATAAGGCCAGAGATGAATCACAGCTCGGGTGAGGCACACTTGATTAAAGCAGCATATTTTCTTGTTTAGTCTGTTAATACTATTTCCAAGTATCTGTTAGATATAGTACAAGAGGTTTAGGGATTCCAAATACTTTGCCCAGAATAGGTTTTCCCGCCATTACCAGAAATTTATCCTACGATCACATTGCTAATAGCCCCGTCCTAAGTGACTATCTCTCTGGTTTCAATTAAAACATCATCAGAATTAGTCTGGGGCAACCAAGAAACCTATTTTATAGATGGGACAACTGAGGTATTTAGTGCCTTGTGGAAGGAAGTGTGGTTGAAGAACCAGATGGAAGCAAAGTCATCTCTGAACTCGGCCCCAGAGCTCTAGGGACTCCAGACACACCTTCCCGTTGATGTCCAAAGGGGTCACCCACTGGACATTTTCTGTGGGTCCTACATGTTCACCCCCTGCTGTGGGTCTTCAGGAGTATCCGCCCCGTACCAGCTGTTTCTACTAGATGAGTGATTATTAATAAATATTCGGTTTTGCATTCTTTACTTCTGAAACCACTGTGGCATGCTTTTCTTTGTAATTAGCAACCACCACCTGCTGTTGGAAGTCAACCCAAAGGATTTCGTTCATGTTCAGTGGAAATCTGTCAGCATGCCAGGCAGAAATTGCTCCATTACTCAGAGTTCTCCAGGCTCCCCTGCCTATCGTTTTCTCTTGTCTCTCTTCCATGCAGAAGACAGTCAGAGAGGGGACTCTGAGAAGGGCCAGGAGAAGAGATGGCC
>NW_006489275.1:0-802 GCF_000325575.1 Pteropus alecto | reverse complement strand
ACAGACGCACATGTTGGCCCTTGATTTCTTGATTCTATCACATATAGACAGATTAAAGAATATACTCATACATATAGGTTCATGTGGAAGGATGAGCTGGAGGTGCCGAGTGAGCTGCCTGTGAATTCAAGGTCAGAGCTTCCTTGCTGTGCTGCAGGGCAGCAGATTGCATTCTCTGTCCTTGGTGACAAGTGTGCACTTGGCCGGCTTGTGGCATGGGTCCCTGCAAATCTGCCAGCGCTCCTGGACACACAGCCCAGCACATTCTGCTGGCAGGGGGATTCTTTGGACACCATAGGGCCGTTGACCTTTCTTCTAAAAGATTTCATGTGCCTGCAGAACACCTACTCAGCGCTCTCCCAGAGGAGTGGCCTTGTGCAGGCTGAGAGAGTTTGGGAAGGAGCGTCAGGCTCCATGAGGTTTACTTTGCAGCTGCAGTTGGAATCACATCAAACCTATTGCCTAATTTCCTTTGTCTAAGTTGATTTCTCTTTGGCCAGGAGGCAAATGGATCAATATTGTTTTTTATGTTGAGATTATGTTGCCTGAAGGAAATTTTCCATTGATTCATGGTGTTCGCCTTCAGTCTTGTAACAGGCTGCGTGCTGTCTAGGCGGCGAGGGGCCTCCCCAGGTGTGCGCGTGAGCCCTAACATCTGCGCAGAGCCCACTGCGGGTGCGCTTCTGCAGCGGGTCGAGCAGGGTGCCCCTCTTAGGGCAGAGCTGGGCATCCGTGCTGAGGCTCTGTGCAGGTTTTTCTGTCCACACTCTAATATAGACAACTTTGTTTCATTTTTTTTTTT
>NW_006489274.1:0-802 GCF_000325575.1 Pteropus alecto | reverse complement strand
CACATTTTTGAAAATTAATTCCTTGTCACCTTTTTCCTTCAGTGGTTGCATTTTAACACGATGGCATCGATCAGACAGATCTAGGACATGGGACATTCTACAAGATACCTGCCCTGGAGTCGCTAAGACTTCAGGAACCGAAGTCCGGGCCAACCCTAGGTCCGACTGCTGGAGGGCCGAGGCGGCAGAGTGCAGGCCTGAGGGACCGGGGTGGGGGCAGCACACGCAGAAGGGGAGGTGGCGCCTGCAGATGGAAGCTAAGCTGGGGGACCACCCGCTTAAGGCGGTCACGGAGCCGGCACCCCCCGAGAGCTTTCACAGGACCCGGCCGCAAAACAGTCCCGTGTCCTGGACACAGTCCGACCCCTCTCCAAAGAATCAGGTGAGCATGACGAACAGCCGCGACGGGAGGCTGCGGCCCGTGACAACGTCGAGACGACCCGGACTGGCGTCAGCAAGGGCTTCCACGGCCACGACACCATCAGGCGAAGCCGGACCCTGGAAACGAGTGGACAGAGCAGCTGTCTGCACAGGAACAGAGATCACGACTAGAACCTACTGGAAATTCTAGAACTCAAAAATAAAAAGTCAGAAGAAGACCTGCGATCACATTTCTGACGAAGGACTTGCACCTAGAACACACAAAGGACTCTTCAAACTCAACAGCAAGAAACCGAACGACCCGGTGAGAACCAGGCAGCACATTCGGACCCTCACGTCGCGGGAGCAGCTGCGTGAACGGCAAGTGCGTGTGCCAGGAGCGCGTGTCCTTAGTCCGCCGGCGACGCGCAGGTGCCGCCGC
>NW_006489273.1:0-802 GCF_000325575.1 Pteropus alecto | reverse complement strand
TCTCATTCCATCCCATGTCTTTTCATTAAACTAACAATTTGAACAGCCTATGGCCCTTATTCAACTCGTTTAGCTTTTTGGGTTTTTTTTTTTACTTACAAAACTAAAACCATTTCCTGTGTTTCACATGAAACAGCAGGAGGTGGCTTAAGATATTAATTAAATAAATCAGGAGAGGGAAAACTGAGAAGCATTGTTTCCTGTCTTACCGTAAATTACAGATTAGTAAATACTGGCGATCTCTAAGACATGCACAAAGCATAGACTGAAACTGTTCCCTTAGTGGACTTAAAACTTAGGGGGAAAAACACAAGAAACCCCAGAATTTTACAGGATTCCAGATTTTCTCTCTCCTGGGGCACTGTAACTGGCCTGTGAGTTTGTGACCACTGCCACCCCTTTCAGTTCCAAAATTCTGAAATCCTCATTGCCAAAACTGTGTCATTCTGCATGCAGTAATATTAGGGTCATTTTAAAATACCTGTTCATGACCTTTACCCAAACACCTTAAAATGCGAAGACTGTACACTGATTTCGTGTATGTCATCAGAGAGAATTCACTAAAAGAAGGGGATATACAGAGAATTAAGATGTGATCTAGTCCCTGACTTGCTCATGTACAATACATGAAAGGATAGTTTTTAAATAAATTACTTGGGCTGCAGAATATGGGTGGCGTTGTGACTGTTTGAATCCTTTCAATGCATTTCTTCCATATATGTACCATGTGTCCTGTCCTTAAACGGTGGCAAGCAGGGTGACCGTAATGCCATGGTGGCATTATTAATGCCAAATGAATGAA
>NW_006489272.1:0-802 GCF_000325575.1 Pteropus alecto | reverse complement strand
AATCCTGACTTTCTCACTTTCTAACCTGTAACCTTGTGTCTTTAAAGGTGATTTCCTCACCTTTAAAACAGAGTCTGTAATAGTGGTCTCTAACAGAAAAGCTTGTTGTATTAAATAGAAATTATATATACGTTCAAATACACAACAGTTGCTGGTCCAGCGCCTGGCACAGAGTTAAGTACTCAACAAACAGGAGCTGCTATTATTACTCAGTAGTGATTGAACCGATACAGGCGTTATGGGAACTTGTAGTCCAGCTCCCGGTATAATGTGGGTGCCCGACTTCTATCTATTAGGCTTCCTTCCTCATGGAAGACGAGGGGAGTTAGGAACATGCCGCAGCGGGAAGAGTGGCCCGCGAGGAAGAAGAAGGTATTTGGGAGCCAGCAGACAGTCTTCAGTGACAGACTGTTGACCTTGGCCGTCGCTTAGGCTTTATTTGTCTTCAAAGAACACCAGTGCCCAGACTGAAAGTGTTGACAAAGTATTTCAAAGTGTGTCTCCTCCGATTCCAGGAATTCTCCATTAAAGAACACTCTTAGTGCCAGCTCCCCATTCCCTTACTGAGGCCCAGGGTCCAGGGGTGAACACAATCCAGCGGGCTGCCATATGTTGGGCTGGTCACCGCTACCTGGGAACCTGCACAGGAGACACGTCCAGGTGCTTCTTTGTCCCTGGGGCTTCTGGCCTGCCTGCCTCTTTTCCACCTCCCCATCCACTTTCCTTTGACTCACTTCAGTTGCAGCCAAGAGGGCAAGTGTTGAGAGGTTGTTTAGAACACACACACACACACACACACACA
>NW_006489271.1:0-802 GCF_000325575.1 Pteropus alecto | reverse complement strand
CTCTGAATGTAGCTTGATTTAACATTTTAATTCTCGTGCCTCCTCCCTACATTAGCGTTAGTGTCTTTGTGAAGGAGGGATATGATGTTGCAACCTGGAATCTAAACTGAATGAGAAGAAAAATTATCAAATGAAGGGAACAATACTGCAGATTTTCATGGTCCCCAAATTAACACAATTTGGGGAGGCCCTCTTAAAGACAAGAATATAAAATTATAAATACAGAATTAACTATGAGAGTTATATTTATTTAGAAAGACAAAAATAATTATAAGAAGTTATGAATTTTATGATGCTTATTGCAATGGTTAATTTCTGTGTCAACTTGACTGTCCAAGGAATGTCCAACTGGTGAAACATAATTTCTGGGTATGTCTGAGGGTGTTTCCAGATGAGATTAGCATCTGAACTGGTGAACTGAGTAGAGCAGGTGGCTCTCCTCAACGTGGATGGGCATCATCCAGTCCAAGGAAGGCCTGAATAGAACAAGAAGATGGAGGAAGGGCAAATTTGCTTTCTCTCTATTTGAGGTGAAAAGCCATCTCGTCCTGCCCTTGGACATTGGCGCTCTGGCTTTCAAGGTTTTGGGACTCAGATTGGGACCTACCTTATCAGCCTCCTGATTATCAGGCCTTGGGACACAGGCTGAATCACTCGCCTTTCTGGTTCTCCATCTTTTAGACACAGGCTGTGGGTCATTTTGGCTTCCATCACTACGAGAGCCAACTCCTGAAATAAATCTCCTCTTATGTTAATGTGTGTCTGTGTATATATATATATGTATATATGTATATATATATAT
>NW_006489270.1:0-802 GCF_000325575.1 Pteropus alecto | reverse complement strand
GGAGGGTGGGTGCTGAAACAGACTAATGGGTGTGGGTCGAGTACACCAGCCACCTCGGAGAGTTCTGGAGTGGGTGGACAGTGCTGAATGCTGTGTGAGCTTGTGCCCTGCGTGCTCACTCTCCCTCCCAAGCCCCCTTCACCCTCCCACCAATTCTTGGTCACAGAGCTATTGGACAACAAAGGTATTCATCTGCGATGCAATGAGAATAGGACCGGAAAGACTTTGAAAAGACGAATATGTCTGTGTGTGTGAACTATATATAGGTGAAATGTAGGCATGACCCCTTCGGTTCAACAAACGTTTATACTGTAAGTCCTGTGCTGCACAGAAGATGCCATACCTCCACTTGCCCGCAATAAATTTATGGTCCCATGCAGACTATACAATGACGAGCAGTGAGTATGTTGGTAGAGATTGGCATAGGATGCTATTGGCACAGTGAGAGGAATGTGGCCAAAGGCCAATTCCTGAGAAGGTGATAACTTGATAGGCTGCTATTGTTATCTACCTCTCCTGCCAGATCTCAAGCACCTTGTACAGAAGATGAAGGCCAAAAATGACTCGATTCTCCCCTCCTTCCGCAGGACGAGCTTGAGAATGAACTCTGTAGCCTGAGGCATGTTAATGGCCCCAGAGGCTGAACAGCTGTGGCAGTGTGCCAGGGAAAGTAGACAACCTAACCAGCTTTTCTGGAGCATTGATGAGAGGCGGGGGAGGGGGCAATGTATAATTTCTCTGAATTTGAAAAAGAAAACACTGGTGGAATGCTTTATGTAAAACCCCAAATACACAGACTCTT
>NW_006489269.1:0-802 GCF_000325575.1 Pteropus alecto | reverse complement strand
TGAAATTAGGCAAGGTTGCTCTGAGGTCCTTTGTGTTTTCAACCGAGCTGCCTCTGGGACAACCCAGGGAGGTGAGTCTTATTGTGTGTGCCCCACTCCAAAAGCATGTTTAGCTTCAGTCTCCAAAAGCATGTTTAGCTTTTGGATACTGAAGAAGGACAAACTGCACCAGCCCCAGAAAAGACCCTGCCACAGTCCATGTATGGCTGCTCTGGAAGTCCACAGCCATGTAACAGATGCCACTCCTAGAAGAATCCTCTGAGGAAAGGGCCCCTCCACATCCACTGGGTGGACACCCCCACCTCCTGAGCAACCTCCCTCTGCCAGAAGCCTGCCGCTGACATGCGTTTATCCTGCCTGAGCTGCCCCAAGGAAGAGCTAGCTGCTTTACTACCTCCATCCTCACTCCGAGGCCCAGGAGTCGGATGTTTCTCTGGATGTTCAATATTTGCTCAGGGAATTAGGAAAAAAGCAAAGCAGAAACCACCAAGGTGACAGGCTGGTGCCTGAGGTAACTGGGCTATACCAGCCCCAGGCAGGAGGGGCAGGGGGCAAGGAGGCCTGGAGACCCTCAGCCCAGTGGTAGCCTGACAACAAATAGGAAGGAACCAAGGGGTGTGTCTGCCCCTCCTTCTCCACACACCCCCTCTCTAGGCTCCAGCCCACAGGGGCTTTGTACACATCAGCACCAGGGTCTGACTCTTCTGCGGTATTGATGTACAGCAACTAGGGGCCAGGGCTCGTGTAGTTACTGGGCTGCAGTGAGAACGTGTGTGTGTCTCCTGCCCTCAGAGGGCCTAGG
>NW_006489268.1:0-802 GCF_000325575.1 Pteropus alecto | reverse complement strand
GGAGTTTAGTGAGTATATCATTGCTTCCTGCTTTGCAGTGGCCAGAGCCCAGTCACCTTCTCACTAAAGGCAGCCAGGAAATGGGCCCTAGCCATGCATCCTGGAAGGAGAGGAGCGTGATGGATGCTGATGAATCTTACAGTCCTGGCCCAGGCAGGCACTAAGGGCATTTCTTGCCCTCAAGGTGCTCAGTGTAGTCAGGGCAGCAGTGACAAAAACAATGCCCTCATTCAAGGGTTTGTGAATGGGCTTCATTTCCTGTTTAGCAGGAGTCAGAGTCTTCCTGAGAGCTGGGGGCTGAACCCCATTTCCTGTCCCTAGTAGGGCTCTGGGAGGCACCGGATCTTCTCTGCACTTTCTTGCTGCCATCCACAGCTCTGAGCCTTTAGCCCAGTGTGGGCTCTGCCCTGCTCTGAGGCCTCAGCTTCTGGCCAGCCCCCTTCTTAGACCTGCCTGCCTCTGCTTAACCTTGGCCCCCCACTCCCTAGTCTCTTGGCTGGTCTTTGCTTCTCACATACTCGTAATTTACTTCTCTCACTACGTGAAAAGCTTGAAGGCAGGGATTTCTGTTTTATCCATTGCTGTATCTCAGATGCCTGAAACAGGCCTTCACACAGCAGGTGCTTAGCATGTTTTTCTAATGAATGAAATGGGAAGATTCTCACCTCCATGACCTTGGGTGCCCCTGTCCCTCTGCTTGGAGAGGAGAGCAGGGGCCATATTGTTGTGCTTGACCTTGTGGGCCTTGGTGAAGACTTAATTTTCTCCTAAGAACACTGGGATGCTGTGGAAGGGTTTTTTT
>NW_006489267.1:0-802 GCF_000325575.1 Pteropus alecto | reverse complement strand
TGAATATTCAAATTCCATTTTATCTTTACACTGTGAGGTAATAAATATTGCATCAGTTTATACTCCATTAGGGTAAATAATTCCAAATTATATCATTCAGTGAAATGACTGGGTGTTTGTGATACAGACGGCCACGGGACACAGAAGACACTGTGTGTTTCAGAAGTCAGTTTCCCCGAGTGATGCAATAACTTCTCCATCCGCAAAGGCTCACTGGAACTTGGGCCGTTTGGCTCAGGTGCCTGCTGCCCTACGAAGGGAGAGCTGTGAGCTTCTCTCTGACCGATCACTTTCCCTGCCATTGGTGTGAAATCCATTAGGGATGCTGCTGGCCAGCGTCCTGGGGATGCCAGGGCCTCACCCCAATCTTCTCTGGGGTTGGAGACAGGACAGACGGAGACACACCTCAGAACAGAAATAAAAAGGATGAGGGCGAGGCCACTGTTAACTGACCTCTAGAGCCGGGACGGGGGGCATGGAGTAGGGGGTACAGATGAGGCCTCTCGCTTGATTTCTGCAGCAGGCGGTGCTTCCAGTGTTCGGGAAAAGTCCCAGTACTCTGGTGAGAAGCCGCGGTGGGCGGGCAGACAGGTGTGCCAGCACACTGCCACGTGGAAAGAAAGGGACCCCCAGGAGGGAATGGCAGAGCTCACACCTCAGATCCAAGACAGTCTGACAGCCACCTACTCCAACGCCAAGTTCGGTCAGAGCCTGGTCGGCGTTGCTGGCTGGATGAATGGATGAAGCCGCGTTCCAGCAGGCACTTCCTGTGCCATCATCAGAGAGATATTTTTAATGCAAC
>NW_006489266.1:0-802 GCF_000325575.1 Pteropus alecto | reverse complement strand
AGCACAGCATGAAAATAAAAAGTGCTGTAAGTTTCTTTTTTAATGCAGTAGGAACCACTGGAGCTAAGAGAATCTGACACTGGCAGATTCATTAACAGGATTCATCAACAGAGGTATAAAGCAAGGAGGTGACAGTTCTCGCGCTGCACTGCCCTTGCCCACTTGAGTGTGCTAAGGACTCGGCCTTGTGGTTAGAGAAGAGAAAAATGTCATCCAGAAAGGATCAAATGGCATAGACTGATTGAGAACAGTTCAACCAGGAGGAAGAACAGGATTCCTTTGCTCCGGATCTTAACTGCCTTTGTTTTGGAACTAGAGGGTTAGTTCTTTTGCTTTGTTTAAGCCGTAATGTGCATAAGCAGGCTCTATGCTTTGTACCTGCATCTTTTCATCTAATTCTTATAACAAGCTGTATCAGTCGGGGTTCCCCAGAGAAACAGAACCAATATGCATATATACACATGAATTTATTATGAGGAATTGGCTCACATGATTATGAAGCCTGAGAAGTCCCGCAATCTTGCTGTCTGCAAGTTGGAGCCAGTGGTATAATTTAATCCAAGTCTGAAGATCTATGAACCAGGGAATTTGGTGGTGTCAATCTCAGTTCAAGGGCAGGAGAAAATGAGATAAGTTCCCAGCAGAGACAGGGAGGCAGTAAAAGAGAGGGGTGAATTCCTCCTTCCTCCACTTTTGTTCTATTGAAGCCCTCAACTGATTGGATGAGGCCCACCAGCTACTTCACTCGCTCGGCCGATTCAAATGCGAATCTCATCCAGAAACACCCTCACAGACACACCCA
>NW_006489265.1:0-802 GCF_000325575.1 Pteropus alecto | reverse complement strand
GACTGGCCTCCCAGGGGCCACCCCCGGCACTTACTGGACGCAGAAATGTCCCCACTCATGGATCAGAGAAGCGGTCCCTAATTGCCACAGGAAACACCAGCCCCGGAGCTAGTAACTTGTCCCCCTCACCACCCCCACTCTCAAATGCCACAGACTCAAATGTCCTTTATCGAGGACTGTGACCTAACTTTCCACCCTCCCTAAGATAGATCAACAAACGCTGTAAGCCCAGCAAAGGGGCTTTAGGCTGGACTTGGGGGTTCCCGTGGGAGGAGGCAGTGGACGAGGCAGGGGAAGGGTGGGCACAGGAACCCACCCTCAGGGCCGCCCCCAGAGAAGTGCCTCCTGTGCGGAAGGGTGCCCACCCTCCCGGTCACTCACCTGTTCTCTCTCCTCTTTCCTCTGCCCCCTGGCGATGAGGCAGCTCCAGGTATGGTGACCGTAGTGTGCTCCCTCCTCCTCCTGCTCCTGTCCCCTCTCTCACGGTCTCCCTGGGGATGCTCCCGCCCCGTCCCATCCGGCTTGCTGGGGTCACGGCACCTGTGAGGGGAGAGGCAGGTGCTGGGGAGGGGCAGGGTCCAGGCTATCGACCTGGGCAGGCACGTGAGGGGAAGGTGAGTGACAGAGATGCCGACCTGGGAAACGCACTGCGCAGTGTCTGTGCCCTGCGTCGCGTCCGGTTGTCACGTGGCCACCTTACTAATAATTCTCACACTGTGTTGGTGAGGACTAGGCTGAGCTAACAGTGACTTAAACAAGATGGACGTGTGTTTTCTTCCCTGTCACAAACTCTGGAGGTGTC
>NW_006489264.1:0-802 GCF_000325575.1 Pteropus alecto | reverse complement strand
TATTAGGAACCCACCCTGCCTCTGAAGCCTTTTGATGAGAAGAACCATTTTAGTTCAATGGCAACCAAGAGGCTGCACATGCACTGCTTTCACTGTGAACTAAATTTGCTGCACATTTGGAGAAGCCACATGAGGAAACTGACTGTGTTTTCTGCCTTCTGTTGACAGAATGGTACACGAAACTTCCAGGACTTTGACTGTCAGGTAAGGACCGTACAAGCACCAAGGGGGACTCTGTGCAGGCCCTCTGCAGTGCTTCCCTCCCTGGGCTGCTGGTCTTGTGGAGGTGGATCTCTCTTCATAGCAGTCGCGGCTCCTTCATGTTCTTTTGGTCATTGGATCAAGTTTATTTAAAATAATTTGCTATTGTAGTAAAAAATTGTCTGCCAGGTGCCTGTTTTATGGTTATTGGTTTGAGCTTTCTCTTTGTGATTAAGATCTCCTTTCCTCAAGTGATATTGGAAACCCCAGCCACAGGTGTCAAATGGAGGGTTGTCACCTCACTGCAGAGAAGGTGGGGGAGGGACAGTTTGGAGGAGAGACTTAACAACAAAATTTTTTCCTAAAAGAAAAAGACAAGTAAGTGTTTTTAATACAAAATGCAGATTTCTCTTGGCTTCATGTTTAGAAATGCAAAATTCAAACTGACTCATTAGTATATTCATAAATGATATTTTATAGACTGATATTGCTATAGCTCTGTTGCTAATTTGAAAATCAATAAAATGAACCAGAAGTTTCCCATCTACCTACTTTATCTATTGACTGACATGTGGTGAAGGCCATCTGAAAATGACCAAAG
>NW_006489263.1:0-801 GCF_000325575.1 Pteropus alecto | reverse complement strand
ATTGCTTATTTAAAACCATTTAGACTTTCAAATTTACTCAGTTGAATTTTGTTTTTCAACAAAACAGTTCTGTAGCAAGAAAAACTGAAGCTAGTTCTTCAATTATAAACTGGCAAATTATCATGTTGTATATCCAGCTGCCTAGTTGACATCGCCATGCAAATATCTAGTAGGCATCTCAAATTTATCTTGGCCAAACCTGACTTCTTTACTACTATGAACCCCCAATTTTATTCATCCTGTGTCTTCCTCATTTCAGAAAATGGTGACTCTGTTTTTCTAATTACTCAGGCAAAAAATATGATCAGTTATCAAGTAAATGTCAGTACTACTATCAAACAATATTCAAAATCCAACTACTTTTACCATCCTGCTACAGACTAATGTTTCTTACCTATTAATGCAAAAGTCATCTAACAAGTTTCTCTGCTTCCAGCCATGCATCCTACAGTCTTGTCTTAACAGAGCATCCAGAGTTGTAAGTCATGCAATGTCACTCTGCTCAAAACTTCAGTGGATCCCTATAGAAATGCAAATTAAAACCACAGTGAGATACCATCACACACCTATAAGAAAGGCTAAATATGAAAAGACTGACAACATCAAGTCTTGCCAAGATGTGACGCATTGCTGGTGGGAATGTAAAATGGTACAACTACTCAAAAAAGTTTGGAAATTTCTTAACAAGTTAAACACATATTTAGATTATGACTCAACAATTCTAGATACTTTTCCAAAAGAAATGAAAACATGTGTCTCCCCAAACACTTGTACACTGTTGTTCATGGCCACTTTATTATG
>NW_006489262.1:0-802 GCF_000325575.1 Pteropus alecto | reverse complement strand
CCTTCCTTCCTTCCTTCTTTCCTTCCTTCCCCCTTTAGGTCTTTTCTTCTCAGTTGGACCCTTCGTGTCACCCAGTTTCAAACGGCACACCCCAAACACTCCCTGCCCCCTCCCAAGCTATTTTTCTCCATAGCGCTAATGTCTTATATATTTTACTTATTTATTTGATTTATTGTTTTCTTTACCCCAATCAAATGGCAGGTCCAGGAAGACAGGGGTTTTATCTGCTTTCTTTGCTGCTATATCTTCAGCACCTCAGATATGACTGGCCCAGAGTCAAGTTGAATAAATACGTGTTGAATGCACAGGCTTGGCCGTCTGCCTGCGCTATCTTGTTTGTTTCTCACAACTCCCCGCGGTGCGTTCTCAATGTCCCCATTCTATAAATGAGGCTCAGACAGGTGAGGTCCCACAGCCTGGGACCCAAGCCTGTGCCAAGCTTTTGTCTGTGGGGAAAGGGAGGAAGGGCAGGGGCACTAATGCAGCCCCTGCCAAAAGTCCAGCCGTGGTGGTGCGTGCCAGGGTCACTGAGCACACATGCCTTGTGTGCCTGTGTGTGGGTGGCAGGAGAATGTGCTTCCTCAGAGCAGGACCCCAGCATTATTCAGCCCCCATGTCTCAGCCCCTACCTTGGCCTTCTTGGCACTTCCTGACGTGTGACCTTTGACCTGCCGTTGCTGAGTTCGAGCCCATAGGTTTCTCATGGGAGTGCTGTCTCCAGTCACCCTAGGCCATGCCCAGGCCTCCTGACGGGGGGCGGGTATGGGGAGGGACTTTGCCCCCAGGAGTGGTCTCTGCCAAT
>NW_006489261.1:0-801 GCF_000325575.1 Pteropus alecto | reverse complement strand
GTGTGAAGTGGTGTCTCATTGGGGTTTTGATTTGCATCTCTCTGATGACTAATAACGTTGCGCACTTTTTCATGAACTTTTTGGCCAGTTATACGTTTTCTTTGAAGAACTATTTATTCAAATCTTTTGCCCGTTTTAAAAATTGGGTTGTCTTTTTGTTGTTGTTTTAAGAGTTCTGTACATATTCTGGACACCAGCTCTTTATCAGAAATATAATTTGCAAATGTTTTCCTCCATCTTATGTCTTTTCACTTTCTTCATAGTATCCTATAAATCACAAAAGTTTTAAATTTTGATAAAGTACAATTCATTTTTCTTTGGATATGCATGCTTTTGATTGTTATATTTAAGAAACCATGGTCTAATCCAAAGCCGTAAATATTTACACCTATGTTTTCTTCTAAGAGTTTTATATTTTTAGGTTTCATATGTAGGTCTGTTTCATATTAACTTTTGTATGTGGTGTGAATTAGAAATCCACCTTAATTTTTTAGGAAAACGTGGCTACGCAGCTGTCCTAGGATCACTTTTTTGGAAAGACCATGCCCCCATTGAATTGTCTTGGCATCCCTGCCAACAATTAATTGACCTTAAGTGTACGGGTGTAGTTTAAGATTCTCAGTCTTATTCCACTGATCTATATTTCTATCCTTATGCCAGTCCCACCGAATCTTGATTACTGTATGTTTATACTAAGTTTTGAAACCACAAAGTGTGCGTTCAACTTTGTTTTTCCAAGACTGCTTTTGCTATGCTGTGCCCCCTTGCATTTCCATATGAATTTTAGAATCAGCTTGTCAA
>NW_006489260.1:0-798 GCF_000325575.1 Pteropus alecto | reverse complement strand
CTGAGACACAGAAGAAAATAGTTGCCTACATGCAGAAGAGACAACTATATCCCAGCTTTCTACTCTCGTGTGCCACTACCACAGTCCCGGTGCATCTGTGTTCTCCTTTCCAAGGCTTTGCTCATTATTGTCTTAAATATGCTTGAGAGACTCATTTGCTTTCACAAAAAAAGAGTTTTATACTTCTGCATTTCTTTCCCTTTGACTTTCTCTCATGTAAGTAGCAATTTTCTGGAACAAAGAAGGTCCTTGACCAGCATCACCACACAGGGCCTCTAAATCGATTTCAGTTTCTAGTGCATGTCACAGTGCCCGCTTCCCTTCCGTGTAAGGATTCATCAAGGGGCGCATTATGACAGTGCAATGCTAACCCAAAGCATTACCAACAAATTTATTCTGAGCCCAAGAAGGGCTGGAAATGAAAATTATTTTGATTTAGGAACCCTGACATCATTCTTATAAGAGTATCTACTTTTGGTTAAATGATTTACATAACAGAAAGAACTGGACAATTAAATTACCAGAACTGGTATTTCTTCCTATGGTTCCCATTCTTCGATATAGGAGACCCCAAGATCTTGAGTTTATATCCAAAAAATTTAATGGAATAATCAAGGAACATTATAATAAGGAATGTAACTTTCACACCTCAATCAATAGCTTTCCAAAAATTACGAATGATATCTGCTTATGCTATATAAATGTATCATCATGTATTTTTCAACATGCAAAAGTCATAGGAGCCAGGACATGGCAATGCACCACTCTCTGAAGTCCATTTATGGCTCTAAGAAGAGA
>NW_006489259.1:0-801 GCF_000325575.1 Pteropus alecto | reverse complement strand
TTTTGTTGGCTGTTAGATGGAGGCCATCCTAAGGTTCTAGATGCCACCTACATTTCCTAGAGGCAGCCTGTAGTTCCTTGCTATGTGGCCTTCTCCAGTATGGTCTCTTCATTAAGCCAGCAAGGGATTCTACAGTCTAGTCTTTAAGACAAAGTCTTATACAATGTAACAAAATCATGGAAAGACATCCTATCACCTATGATATATTGTTGGTTAGAAACAAATCACAGGTCTCACTTGCACCTAAGCGGAGGGAATTACACAAAAGCATGAACGTTATAAGGAGGGAAGCATTGGGGTTTACCCTAAGGTCTGTCTACCACATGGGATGGTGAGAGAAATAGGAGGAACAGATAGATAAGACAACACATAGGGAATGAGCAATGGTTCTATATGAATGTAATAGGATGGAGGAGTTAAAGAGGTAATAATCATCACTAACATTTATATAATGCTTATTCCATGCTAGATAACAATTTATATGTTGTCATTTAATCCTCACAAAAACCTCACGAGGTGGATATTATTACCATTAATAGATGAAGTAACTTAACCAAGATTATAGAGTTTGTAAATGGTTAAGCTGGATTCTAATTCTGCCTCTTGAGTCTGTGTCCTTAACCACTATGCGACACTGCCTCTGGCTAAGTATTGAGGTGTGCAAGGAATGGATTATGAAGAGTCTTGTTAGGGAGCTTGAATTTGTTCCAAGACGCAGTGAAGAAACACTCTAGGGGTTTGAATCAGGAATCTGGGTAATCAGACTGACACACTGCCAATAGCATGGAGGAGGCATTGGGG
>NW_006489258.1:0-801 GCF_000325575.1 Pteropus alecto | reverse complement strand
CAACAGAGTCTCAATAGAGTCCTCCAAATAAGGGATAGAGATCTCACATGAAAAATAGTGACATGTCCTGAAGAGGGTGGATGCTATGGGATCAGACATAGAGTATGAAAGGGATTAGTGTGTCTTCAAAACAAGGACGAATTTGATTCGGCTCAATCAGAGAGTGAGAAGCAGTCTGTGTGAGCTGATTCAAGAGAGATAAGTTTGAAGATGCTTTTGGAAAATCTAGTATATAAAGCGAAACCATTTTAAGTTTATTACTAGGCAATAAAGAGATAGCAACAGGTTTATAAGCAAGATATAAAACATGTGGTTTGCTGATTTGTGTCGATAGTAACCCTATCTAAGAACAAAATCATTCCTACAGCAAGTCGATCAGTCAGAAAAGAAATAAAAGTGTCAAATACCTATTCACGAATTTCAGGTCAGTATTATATTTGCAATCAGGGTGTCCCAAGGCATGGGCCATGGGCCAGGGAATAGCAGTTACCTCTACTACTTGCATCTTAGGGACTCTGATCCTTTCCATGGACTGTGGGGAGCACCCCTCCCATGCCCCAGCACCTGAATCACATGCCTCATTTCTCATGCTGGAGTGACCCACACCTACACCGCAGCCACCCACTTGCTTTTGAGGAAGATCACAGCTGCGGCCTCTTAGACCCTGTCATCCATGGGAGCTGTGGGGAAACAGCCCACACTGAAGAAGCTTAGGGCTGTGGTCCAGAGCATGGCACCCTCTCCTGTGCCTGGACCTCACCTGCATCCCATGACCGCTCAGAGGAGCACCTGCATACAGGG
>NW_006489257.1:0-801 GCF_000325575.1 Pteropus alecto | reverse complement strand
CATATTCTCACTGAAGCCAGCTTGCCTTCAACCAGGTTTCATTCACGTTGGAGTGTTATTTGGCACCCAGAGTTGAGCGTTTCCGTGTCCTGTGGCTGAGAAATTTGTCATGCCCAGTTTACACAGCTTGAGGACTTGCCAAAAAGACTTCATGTATGAGAAAACAATGACAGTTCCTCTACTAGAGTAATTTCTTAAACTCATAGTCTTACTCTTACTGACCATGTTTCCTTTTTTCCCTAAATTCCGTTTCAATGCTGTAAAACAATACAATGCCACAAGATGGTGCTCTTGTAACACCATACTTTTAAGTTTGTTCATTTATGTGAAGTTTGATACTAAAATGGGTCAAACAATATTGCAGCTTTCCATTCAATTTTTGTTTTCAAATTATAAAATTAATTCCACAGCATAGTGTTAAGCTAGAATAGGTAGATAGAAACAATTTACTTATTGGTCTCGGGTATCAAAAACACAAGTCTTGCTTATCTGGAGCATTTATGTCCATTGTTTACACTAAAAGTCTAGATCGGCTCTGTCCAGTATAGTAACGACATGACGCTACCGAATATTTGAAATGTAGCTCATCCAAATCTAAATTGAGATGTGCTGTAAATGTAAAATACAGACCAGGTATCAAAGACTTGGTATAAAGAAAAGCAAAGTCTCATTAATTTTTATATGGACTACTTGTTGAAATAATGATATATTGGTGTTAAATAAAATTCTATGAAAGTTACTTTATATTTAATTTCTTCTCCTTTTCCTTCTCCTTCTCCTCTTTCTCCTCCTCCTCCTCCT
>NW_006489256.1:0-801 GCF_000325575.1 Pteropus alecto | reverse complement strand
AGGATTTTGAAGTGATTTTTAAAGTAGCTGATGCAGGCGAACTTCCCATAACATAAAACGGGCCATTTCTAAGTGAGCAGTTTAGTGCCACTCGGTGGACTCACATTGCTGTGGCCGCCGCCCGGAAGTGTGGCCAACTGTTTCCGTCGCCCCGAAGTAAAGCCCGCTACCCATTAAGCAGCGTCTACCTGCCGGCACCCCAATCTGCATTCAGGTGATACGATTTTTTTTAAGTGATACGCTGTTTTAGGAAACAGCCTTTCACTTTGGAAAGTAATCATAACTCTGTTTCGACGTCTGTGGAGCTAAGTATTCTGTAAGGGGTTCTGGGCAACCTCCTCCAGGTGCCACCCAC
Source organism: Pteropus alecto (assembly GCF_000325575.1). Taxonomy (NCBI): domain Eukaryota; kingdom Metazoa; phylum Chordata; class Mammalia; order Chiroptera; family Pteropodidae; genus Pteropus; species Pteropus alecto. Next base: position 446 of record NW_006489256.1, on the reverse strand, counting down.
CCCCAGGTGGAGCAGGGCGGGACCCTCTGCGCCCCGGTAACTTCCCGCGTTCAGTGCGCAGCTGAGGCCTGAGCTGGAGCCGCCCCGGGAAAGCGCACAGGTGCCCGGATCCGCGCGGACGTACCTGCGTGGAGCCACCATGTCCCCGAGGACCCTGCCCGGCCTTTCGCCTGGGACAGGCTCCAAGGCGCTTGGACACCCCATCGAGGGACCGTCACGTGCTCGGCGTTTTTGAACCGACTCGAGGACTTCGAAGGTGAAATTTTCCGACGGGCTTAAACTTGCACTTGGAACGTTAGCATCTTCAGTAACTCAGAATCACGGGGCTTGCGGTTCGCACCGTCTGCGGCAGGAATAACGTGTATCCACATCGTCCTGGCGGCCTGAGGGGGCGGAGGAGAGGGCGGCGGGGGCGACGGGGGCGGAAAAGCAAGAGGCAGGCGGGG
>NW_006489255.1:0-801 GCF_000325575.1 Pteropus alecto | reverse complement strand
TCTGGCCTTTGAGAAGCCGCCTTCTCACTGAGAGATGAAGCCCTCCCTTTTGAGTTCATCTCCTTTCCAAATTAGGAGATTCAGTTGTTCCACATACTCCCATGAAATGGTCAGAAACACAGTCTGCCAATATTTTAAACTTCCTCTTACCTTCTGCCAATGTCCTTTGCTAACATCTATGTGATTCAATGGAAAACCATCCCCTCAGTCCACACAGCTCTCAAAGAGTCACAGCTGTTGTGTACGAGCTTGATGCCGGCCAGGCGATGAACTCTCCCCTACCCAAGCCTTTGCTATTTCTAAGCATCATCTTCAAACCCTGTTCTTTTCCCTGACTCCCTCATTCCCTTTGCCTTCTACTCTCAACTTCCACATTCACGCCCCATCCCATTCCAACTCATGCGAATTTTCTAACATGCCATTTCAAATTTCCTTCAGATTACTTAAACTCTCACAGGTAATTCTACATTCCTCCACTCCCCATTCTCCCATCTTCATTGTGCACCACTTTGCCTATATTTCTCACCCCACCTGATTTACAGCCCAAATCCAGCCGGTTTTCCCTATCCCACATCAATACTGCAGACATTCGTGCCCCCACAGAAGGTCTGTGATACACAAAGCACCCAGGTTCTTGGATCAGGCCTGCCTTCCGGCCCACTGCCCAGACAGAGTGGTGCAGTCTGGGACTGGATTCTTGGGACATGGAGACTGGCGATGTTTCATTCAGCCTGGCAAGTGGTTTAGAAAGAGAGAACACACGTCTCTGCCCCAGACGTGACACCTGGCATACTCCCTTTC
>NW_006489254.1:0-800 GCF_000325575.1 Pteropus alecto | reverse complement strand
AAAAAAAAAAAAGACAACTAAAGAAAATAAAAAGACAAACCATAGACTAGGGGACATTTTCCAGTTGGGGGAAACATCAAATCCCATGACAGTCCAGTGGGGATGCTCTTTTGAACAAAGGACTTCAAAGGACTTCTAAACCATACCACTTTGTGGTACCTAGGCCTGGCCCTTTCCTCTTGGGCCGTTGGCAATTTGCGCCACTTTGTAAATGTGTAGGTCTCGAGGAAAGTGAAGGGAATGTCCGATTGATTTCCAGAAGCCCTTTGGCTTTGCCTTCTCTGATAATAGCTTCTATTATAGAAAACTTACTGTAAATTAGTTCATTTAACTCCTACAAGCCTATGAGTGAGGGCTATTTCCACTTCCATTTTGTAGACAAGGATACTCAGGCACAGAGAAGTTAGGTAATTTCCAGGTCACATAGCAGTGCATGACACAATCAGGACTTGAACGAGGTGTGCGTAACTTCAGAGACCATGAATTTAGCCACTGCGCCCCACCATTTATTACTGACTGCCAGAGTGCATTTCAGTGGACCTGGGGGAGCACCCACCAGGACGTGGAGGGCGGGTTGCACCTGGACTAGTAAAGACGTTGGCCCAGGTTCACTAACTCATAGTTTAGAGCAATGCAAGATAGACATATCCTCCCAGACAAGCTGGGCTTAACTTCAAGAGCTTGTGGGGTCAGAGGACAGCTGGGGTTACTGATTCCCTGTGCTAGGAAGGGATAGGTACAAGGCACAGGCTGAGCTGCCCTTGGGGCCAGACCAGTGCTTTTAATCCAAACTTGGTGTC
>NW_006489253.1:0-800 GCF_000325575.1 Pteropus alecto | reverse complement strand
GTTGCTGGGTCAAAGGATGTGGCTCTCTCAGGGTCGTGACCGGGACGATTGTGTGTAATACACACAGCTCCCAACAAGGAATCAGCATTACCAATTTGACCACTGCCATACTGGCATCGAGTGTGAGCGATTTAATTTTATTTAATTGGACGAGGTAACATCCATTTTCTTGTCCCACGACATGGTGGCCGGGATTTAGAAGGCTCTGCTAACTGGCCTGCAGTGCAACGCTGGACAGACTGCTTTTCTCTTTCTGAGCCTCAGTTTCCCCACCTACGAAATGAAGGGCGTTGCCAGTGACCTCTTTCAAAGGAAGATTTATCGAGCAAGTACTATGTACCTTGGCTCTGTGCTGAGCCCTCTAGGGTACAAGCTCGTTCATTTACTGATGACGTATTTATTGAGCACTTACTTTGGTCCAGACTAGGTTCTGGACATGGGATGCAGAAGTGAATGAAAGAGACAAAAATTTTCACTCACTGACCCCGCATTCCAGTGGGGAGAGACGAACAGTAAACAGCACAGGTGAGTGAATACGTAACGGTGTAGAAAGCAAAGGTGCTGTGGGGAAGAAGAGAGGACTTCCAATGTCAAACAGAGTGGTCAAAAAGGCCTCAGCAAGGTGACATACAGATTTAAAGATGGCGAGGGAGGGACCCATGGGGATATCTAGGGAAACTGCATCCCAGGCAGAGGAAACAGCCAGTCCCAGGGCAGGGCTGTGCCTGGCGTTTTGGAAGAACAGAGGGGAGGCCACTGTGGCCGAGGGGGAGAGGAGGAGGAGGGAAGGGCAGAGAGGG
>NW_006489252.1:0-801 GCF_000325575.1 Pteropus alecto | reverse complement strand
GGCCAGGGCGGCGAGGGAGGCGCTCCACCTTCGCCTGCAGGACGCAACTGCACCGCTTCCTCAACGCCCAGCCAGAGGACTTGCGCACCAAACCTAAGCACTCTGCGCGTGGCCTCTTCAGTTCTTGGGGCCAGAGCTGTCCCCACTCCTCTTAAAAGCCACCTGAGCCTCAGCTGCTTGAATTTCCGGGTTAATTCCAGTTGAGCGTGAATTCCTGGCCCCCTCTCTCATGTGTGGGTCAGCCACATCTTTTTTTGAGGCCTGCCTCCCCCATTTCCCAGATTGGCCCCGGGCAGGTGGTGCCTAAGAGAAGGGCTCTGCTGTGTGGTGGTCACTCGTGTTGGTCATCAAGTCCTCCCAGTTCTCCTGGACACAAGGTAGGATTGTTTTGCCCTGCTACGTGTCCTGCTTTGCTAATGAAATGTGAGTGGAAGTGACATGTGTCACTTCTGCGTGGAACCTTTAAGAAACAGTGCAGGATTTGTCACATCCCCTAACTCCCCATGTGGTAACTGGGAGTCCATGCTGATATGGAACCTCTGTCAGCTTGGATCCCGCAGTAACGAGGCAGAGTGGAGCCCCAGCCAGGCTAAAGAGCACACCTAACGTGAAGGAGAACTAAAGCTTGGTTGCTCCCAGCCACCAGATCCTAAGACTGTTTGTTGCTGCAGCATAACCTGGCTCATTCTGATTAATGCAGCCTGGCCCGATTACCCTTTCCAGGCCCCCAGCACACGTCAGTGCCCTTAGCAGATGCTGCTGTCTGAGTCAGCCTATGAGCCTGGCCCCGTCCTTACCCAT
>NW_006489251.1:0-801 GCF_000325575.1 Pteropus alecto | reverse complement strand
AGAATATGATGTGCACCACAGATAGCCTGCCAAGATATTTCCACAGATATTTCCTTTGAGAATTTTTTACATTGGGTTATTAGCTTTTTTTGTATTTTAAAAAAATATTTATAAATTCTGATATTATTTCTCTATTAGTTATATGCTTTGCAAATATTCTGCGAGTCTCTGTCTTTTTAATTAATATGTAGGAAGTCATTAATACAATTATGATGCTTAGTACAAATGTCACAGTATTTTGAGAAAGAGAAAATATACAATATTGAAATTAAATCAGAGGACTTCTGCAAACTCACTTATGTGGTTGTTAGCAGGCCTTGGGCCTCATGACATGGAGCTGGCTTCCCACAAGGCAAGCAAACCAGAAGAGAATGAGAGGAAATGCCACAGTCTTCTTATAACTGAATATTGGAAGCAATATCCTATTACTTCTCCCACGCTCTATTCATTAGATGTAAATCAATAAGTCCAGCAACCTCCAATGACAGGAAATTATCTAAGGGTGTGAATGCTAAGGGACCAGGTTAAGTAGGGGCTGACTACCATGGGAGACTTTTGAGCTTTTGCTTACTATCTCCAAATGTTTTAATTCTCTTTCACATTTGATTAGTAATTTGGTTGTTTACAAATATCTAGCATGTAATTATTTTTCCATAAATGTAAGGAATTTCTCCAATATTGCTAAGATATCTTTCCTCCTGATTAAAGATGTGACTTGTTTTCCCTTTAGCATCATCTCTTTGGTATTGATGTGTTTCCAATTATATCCTTCACTGTGGGGAAATTGTCTTGAGGTTTTTC
>NW_006489250.1:0-800 GCF_000325575.1 Pteropus alecto | reverse complement strand
AGCTTGATTTAACATTTAGTTCTCTTGCCTCCTTCTTACATTAGTTTGGCCTGTGCAAAAGTCAGGTGGATATTAGAAAAATGTCTGTGGGCTATTGGAAAGTTAATAATCCAGTGGTGACACTGACTGCAGCTGCTATCCAGACGTAAGATGTTGCCTTTTTACTGTAGTATCTTTTACTGGGCCTGTGATACTTCTAGAAGTGTATGTGTGTATTTTATTTACAAATATATGAAGCTTTAAAGTTATCTTTTAAAAAAACAATTTCTAACTTAATTGTCTTGTGGTCTAAGCATATGGTTTTGTATGATAATAATCTTTGTAATTTAAGACTTATTTTATGTCCTAGCACATAGTCAATTTTTGCCATTTTTGTAAATGTCCCATATGTACTTGACAGGAATGTGAATTCTCTAATTATTGTATGTAAAATTGCTTATCTGTGGTGTGCTAATATATTTCTTACTAACTTTGCTTGATCTAGAAATTTCTGAGATGTATGTTAAAATCTCCCATTGTCATTAGGGATTATAAACCTAATTCTGTCAGTATTTATTTTTGTGCTACATTTTTTTATAAGTTTGTCAGATTTATCTTCCAGCACCCAATTCTGATGTCAGCTACTTCTAATCTTCTGTTTAACCCGTCCATCTAGTTTATAATAATCATTTGTAATCATTTATACCTATCTAATCTTTTTTTATCACAATTCATTAATTTTTCACGCTATTAATTCTTTGTTTTATGACTTCAATAATTTTTAACATAGCTTAAATCTTGTTTTGTTTAATTTTTTTTTT
>NW_006489249.1:0-800 GCF_000325575.1 Pteropus alecto | reverse complement strand
TACCCCGAGCTAAAGAATGCCCATCACACCCAAGACAGGCCTCTTCCTGTGGCTCTGGTTCTGTAAGGCCACAGCAATATCCATCTTCCCAGTCACCTAGCAGAAATCATGTCTGACTCTCCCTTCCTGTCTACTGTTCTGGTTTAAGCTCTTGTGATTATTGCTTGGGCTATGATAGAGCCCCCTAATGGTCTCTGGGCCAACCCACTTCCCCTTCCCTGATCCCCCTTTACTGCCACCAAAGTGATCTGTCTAAAACACAGATGGCGTCATGTCACTCCCCTCCTCGGTAACCTGTAATGAGGGGTATTGCCTGCAGAATGGTCCAAATGTTTGAGCTGGTGTTCAAGACCTTCTAGGGGATGTTTGAAACTATGCCACCCCACTTTCCAGCATTTATCTCTATGCCCCTGTGATCCAGCCCCTAAACCTTACCCTGAAAATGCTGTAGAGTTCACACTCCATGCCTTTGCTCCCATGGGCACAAACTGAATTATAATGACCTCTATCACATATCTCAACACAATCTTTTTACATCTACATAACAACAGTTAATGTTTATTGAACCTTTCTATGTGGTAGGCTCTTTTCATGTATTAACTGTTAAGAGGTGGCTTCTACTATCATCCTTATTTTACATTTGAGGAAACCGAGGCCCAGGAAGATTGAGAGATGTGTCTGAGGTTGAATAGTCAATAAGTGGAGTTGGCATCCAAACCCAGTCAGACTGGTTTCTGGGCTCATACTCTTAACACCAGGCTACACTGCTTCGATGCACAGCATGTGTCTTGCTCTGCATT
>NW_006489248.1:0-800 GCF_000325575.1 Pteropus alecto | reverse complement strand
GCCATACCACCCATGGCATGACATTTCCTACAAAGGCTTTTGAAGGGCTAGTGCTGCTACTCCCTTATTTGTAGCTATTTAGGGCTAAATGCAGACTCAGATCCTTCTCAGATAGTTGCTAAATATAGAACATTGAGCGTGAATCAGTATTGTGACTAAAGGTACTCGTGTTGTAGCAGTTTTAGAGTAGATAATAAATAAAAGTCATCGAAGTGACATCAAGGGGTGCTTTTTCTAAAAATGGAAAAGATGGAGATGGCTATAAGAATAAAGAAACTTCTTAAAATCTAAGATGTATTTTAAAAAATATAAACCCTAGACTCTTTCGACTGAAAGCTCACAAGGTCAGGCACTTGATTACTGACAACATAAACTACTGTTGCCACCGGAAATGACTTTTTCCCTTTGGCTCACGTGATCCTGGATGGTCAGATCTCCGCAGCCAGGATGCACAGGCACAGCTTGACTGGTTGGTAAAGCATTGCAATACTTCTATAGTGGTTGGTGTTTCATTTAGCTCCCAGAGTGTCTCCTGCTGCCTAGTCAGCCACACTCCAGTTCCAGGACCCTCTAGTCCTCCCACAATCCAGCATCTAAGGAGTTAAGGCTGGCACGAAAGGGGTCTTCAGGAGCCCAGCACTGAGGCCAGTATCTGCACTGATTGGTCAGTGTTTATATCATATTTGTTAAATATTTTGAATATCAGCTCTTAAAGCTGCCCTCACATACTCCAAAACTTTTTCTAAATAATTGTCAGTGTTTTCTTGAGGAAGCACAATTTACTCTTCCAGAATAAACCA
>NW_006489247.1:0-799 GCF_000325575.1 Pteropus alecto | reverse complement strand
CAGATTGTTTCCTTTCCTTCTGCTGTGTTTTGAGGGCTCTTATTATACTTAGGGTGCAGTAATTGGGTGGTTATGGCATTTGCAAATACTTTGTCCTTATGTGTGGCTTTTCTTTCATTCTCTTGATTGTTATTTAGGCAAAAAAGTTGTAAATTCGGTAAAGTCAAATTCATAGTTTAACTTTGTTATAGATCCTACTTTTCAAACATAACTATTCTCATGATTATTGGTTGCCTGTGAATAATTTCAGGCTTTGCAATTGATCTGAAAATCTGGTTTTCTTTTGGGTTCACAAATTCCTGACCTAGTCACTCATTGATATCTGTTAACTCTCTTCTTTGTTTATGAATTTATAGGCTCTGGTGATTCTTCTTCATGGAATATTTTTCATAAAACATGGACAATTCTGATTTCATGCTCAAACTTGAACTTGAGATGGTGTGAGAGATGCTTTGTGGTACCTTTTCTGTCGGATTGCTTGTCAGATTTGATACCTGCGCTTGTGCTGGCAAACTTAGGCACTTCCTTTCCAGGTGTTGGGCGAATCATGACCGTGGGAACTTCTGGATCTCTGAGTGCACAGTCATGTCCTCGAATGGATTTATTAGTCACAGCTTCCACAGGAAACCACTGAAAATTCATCTGCACACAGCCACTGTCAGACTCTCCACGATGAGAGCACAGTCCATCTGTGTGACATTTCATACATTATTTTATTCTTGCATTTTGGACTCTACTTTTTCTTCTTCTCAGCAGGAGAGGCTCAGAGATGTGTCTCTAGAATTCTTCAAGCTTTCTT
>NW_006489246.1:0-799 GCF_000325575.1 Pteropus alecto | reverse complement strand
AGAGTATTTACAAACTCCTCGAGGGGGTCATCTGTTCTAGTCCAGTCCCCACTGTTATGCTTGAGAAAGCCCAAGTCCAAAGAGGGGAACTGACCTGCTCTAAGCCAAAAGGAAATTATTTTAAGTTTTACTACAATTTTATAAAATTTAGTTGAGACTCGAGTGCATTCTGATCCTGAGTTCAAACCAACTGTTTTAAAAGATCATCACAGACTCAGTTACAATACGCTATATGCAATATGCACTCTCATTAGGAGGACTGTAGCTTTTTTTAAGAAGATGTCGTTCAGTGGTTGCAGATCTTTTCACTGGAATAAAATGAATGTTTGAGCAACACCTTGATATACACAGTGTAGAGAGGAAACTCATAGTTCTCTTCCAACCCATGTCAGGTGACCACTGAGAGAGGAGTTGCAAGGGGGCGAGAAGAGATATTGAATTCTGTTTGGTGCACTAGGGTGTGATTGGTGATTGGCAAATCAATTAGATGAGACTTGGGCACAATATTCCTTATTGCCTAAAAGGTGGATAATTAATTGACAATGCCTTTTCAGAAGGTAGTTCGAAGTTATAAAACTCCTTCAATCTTAACAATTGTGTACCAGGTGGCCAGTAATAGAAAGTATTCTAGAAGAGAACTATCTGCTGTGTAATCTTAGGTGAGTACTTTAGATGACAGACAGTTGAATCAAGGAGATCTCAGTTTTGGTCACAGTTCTGCAGTGTATCAGTTCCGTGGCTTTGGGCTAGCCACTTCCTCTCTCTGTGTCTCTCTGTGTCTCTGTCTGTCTGTCTTTCT
>NW_006489245.1:0-800 GCF_000325575.1 Pteropus alecto | reverse complement strand
GTTCTGTCATTGTTTCTCATTCAAACGTTTGCAGAAATTGCACTGATAAATTTTAAGCTGAAGCGTTGAGAAAATTCTGTGCGTAACTAGTTCTGATGAAATGGAAGTTATTAATTCAGTCACATGGTCCATCGTAGCGGGATGTTAGGATTTTTTTGGCTCTCTTACACGTATTGTAGAACTTTGGAAAATCGATTTTCAGTTTGCTTAGTGTAAATGTTAGAATGCATTTATTGCTCGCAGAGTGTATGTGCCATGTAAAACTTCTCATATCGCTGGAATACGTCAATGCGGTGACCTTTTTTTCTATTCGAATGGCTGTCTTTAGAATTTTCAGTTGTGAGCCGTTTCCCCCTAATATTAGCCTTTCTCCATTTTTTATAATGTTGTCATCCACTCCTCGCTTTTACTCATGTCAGGAGGTCAGAATGACGTACGTATCTGCGGTAGTCAAAGGTGTCGCTGTTTTACCTGCAGCCTTAAACTCGCAGGCCAGTGGCCACGCCCGCCCCTCCCCGCAGGGAATCTGCTCAATCGTTTTAGCGTCTGGTGACATCAGTCCACCCTTGTGCAGCTGCTACAGGAAGTCACGACGTTCTCCAAGCGGTAGTAGTAACAGGCGCAGCTGTCACGGCTTTTAAAACAGGTTTCTAGATGATTTTATGTCCCTTACGGCTGGAGCGTGGGGGACATTGCTGCGTCCAGTGCGTTTCCGATTTTCTGAGCGTTTGGGCTTTTCGGCCTCTCTGCGGGGCGGGGATGGCGGTGCATCGTGTGCGATGGGGTCCCCAGCCCTGCCC
>NW_006489244.1:0-800 GCF_000325575.1 Pteropus alecto | reverse complement strand
ATTGACAAGCTACTCCTAAAATTCATATGGAAATGCAAGATACCCAGAAGAGCTAAAATCATCTTGAAAAAGAAAATAAAGTTTTCACACATCCTGATTTCAAAATTTACTACAAAATTACAGTAATCAATATTGTCTGTTACTGATATAAGGATAGTCATAGATCAATAGAATAAAATGCGAAGTCCATAAATAAACTCATACATTTATGGTAAACTGATTTTCAACAAGAGTGCCAAGGCAATTCAATGGGGAAAGAACAGTCTCTTTAAAAATTCTATTCCTAGGTATACACCCAAGAGAAATGAAAACATACGTCCATAGAAGAACTTGAACACAAATTTCCAGAGCTGCATTATTTTTAATAGCCCCAAAGTGGAAAATGACTCAAATGTCCATCGACAGACAAATGAATGAACAAAATGTTATATATCAATACAACTGAATATTATTCAACCGTCAGAAGGAATGAAGTCCTAATTCACACTACAATATTATTGAATCTTGGAAATATTATGCTAACTACAAAAATACAGACTGAAAAGACCATATATTGTATAAATCCGTTAATGTAAAATGTCCACGATAGACAAATTCCTAGAGACTTTGGAAGATTAGTGGACAGGCAACGGATGACTGTTGAGGAGTATGGAGTTCCTTTCTCAGGTGACTAAAATGTTCTGGAATTAGCTGTGAAGGTTTCACAATGTTGTGAATATATAAAATTCACTGAATGGTATACTTTGAGAGGTGAATTTCATGGTATGTAAAGTAGATCAAAATAAATAAATAAGCTCTAT
>NW_006489243.1:0-801 GCF_000325575.1 Pteropus alecto | reverse complement strand
CTGGATTCCCCACCCCAAGTAGAGTCACCTCTAGGGAAGGATGGAACCCACCCTGACCTCAAAGAAAGTTAGGGGGCAACTCTCTATCCCCAGGGTCCCTGGTCTATGGGGACACCTGGCTGTGGTCCCTGAAGATCATGGTGTCTTGGGGAACAAGGGGAACTTCCTGGGCAGGATGGGACAGGACAACCCAGGAGCTGTGTTGGCTACCATCTCAGAGGGGCCGAGAGTCCCATGAGGCTTCCCCTCCCCTAACAAAGAACCAACATGGTCATCTGTCTGAGTCTCCACGCGGAGCTGCACCAGCTCCAGGGCTCTGTCGAGAGGCATAGAGCAGATGACAGACTGCGACACAGATGACTTGGCTACAATACCCCAAAGGTGTGATTGGGGGAAGCACAGGGCATTCTGGGGATCAACTCCCTAGCCCGGCACCCTCTTCTGAAAGCCTCAAGAGACCCCACAGGGGGCCCTTCCTTTGAAACCTCTGGGACAGAGAGCTCCTCCCAAAACAGCACGTCCCCCTGGGGGGACAGTTCTCCTGACACTGGACATGTAATCCTCTGCACACTCCTGTTCTCTTTCTGGGCTAACCCTGCACTGGGATGAAGTCAGGTGGCCTGGGACCCACAGTAACCAGGATCCCGGCTGACCAGCCCCTCAGTCTGAGGGTCAGAGCTCACCTCTGGCAGGGCTCAGGGTCAGCTGGCATCCTCCTGACCCTGGTCAGCATCCCTGGAGCAGCTCCTGACATTGGCCGCATGTCTCCTCATGCCCTCCAGGGGGCGAAATTGAGACACA
>NW_006489242.1:0-800 GCF_000325575.1 Pteropus alecto | reverse complement strand
CTCTGAAACCCTTGCCCTTGTCCTCAGGGCCTAGCCTCCAGCCTCAGGGATCCACCCAAGACCTGGCCTGGCCTCTCTCCCACCTCCCTCTCCAGCCTTCAAGCCATATTGAATTTCCTTCGAAGCACCAGTCCTCAAAATCATAATAATTTTAAAAAAGGCACCAGCCCCTCTCCACTGCAGACCTTTGCCCACCCTGCTCCCCATGCCGGAAACACTTTCTTCTCCCCTCCTTGGGCCACAGCACCCCCTGGCTTGGCTTACTCATGACCTACATGTACCTCCCACCCAGAGACCAGGCTCCCCAACCCCCAACCCTCTGTGTTCTCTCACAGCCTGCCCTCTGGTTGTAAATGAAAAGAGGGGTTCAATGGAAAGTAATCTTGTAGGGTGATCAGATCATAAATTCCTAACTGGGCAGATCACGGTGGGTGTCGCGCCTCGGGCATATAACTTCCTCAGTGAAGGCTTATCTTTGCCTCAAGCCAGCCCTGTCCACTGTGTCTGTGTATCTAGGTTAACACACCTTTGAAATACCTCCTTTCAGACCCCCTTCTAAGACGTAACCACCTCGAGCGAGCAAATCATCTTAACCGTCCTGTAACCCAGTCCCTGCCTTGCTTTCTCCCGCCTCTGTGTCAGCTTCTGCCCGTGCTTCTTAATCGCAAATGCGTGAAAGAAGCTGCAAACTGATGCTCCCGAGCGTTTGAGATCTTGCTCCCCAGCACATGTTGTGAGTTTGGCTCAAATAAACTCTTATAAAACTTTTCTCCAGGTTTGGACATTTCTGCCGTGGACAG
>NW_006489241.1:0-800 GCF_000325575.1 Pteropus alecto | reverse complement strand
CCGCTGTTGCCCGTGCAGCGTCACAGCCTGGCCCCTGGCTCTGGGCAGCGGCTTTCACTCAGCTCAGAGGGTGCACGGGAGCACAGCGGGCCACGCGCCCACTGCCGTCTGGGGTGCCCTGTGTGCAGGTCGGTGGGGGAGGCCTTCACCCTAGCACAGGGAAGGGAGGCCCCGAGGTGCCCGCCGCTCCCCGCCCCTTCCCGGCCCCCGTGCCCCGCCCTGCCAGGCTCCACTCACCTGTGACGCCTGTCGCCGTGCCCTGCAGGGTCTGAAGCACCAGACGCAGGTGAAGCTGAACATCGTCAGCTGTCCCCCGGTCACCACAGTGCTCATCAAGCGGCCGGACCTCAAGTACCAGCTGGGCTTCAGCGTGCAGAGCGGAATTGTGAGTCCAGCCCGCCCCTGGCCGCCCCAGCCGCGGGGAGCCGGGCCGGCAGCTGTCGGGGGGCGGGCCAGGCGTGGACAGGGTTCCCCCTGCCCTGCCCGGCCCCCAGCCCTCTGAGGGCTGCTCTGGAGGGGACGCGGGGCTTCCCTAGCCGCTGCAGCACGGACGCGCACGGCCCCGCGCAGCGTCAGACTCACTGCGCTCGGCCGACAGACGTCCCCTCGTTCATTCGTTCATTCGGGGCCAGGCACCGAGGAGGCTGGAGGGCTTCCAGGGGGAGGCGACGCGGGGCTCGAGTGAGTGTCAGTCTGCCCCAGAGCTGCGCCTGGTCCCCAGGCCAGCATTCTTCTCTTGGACCACTGGCGTTTGGCCAGCGTGCGTCGTTTCCTTGGTGCAGGGAGAACCTTCTAGAAAG
>NW_006489240.1:0-800 GCF_000325575.1 Pteropus alecto | reverse complement strand
AATAATAATAATATTGTTTTAAGTTAGTATCTTGGGGTAATTTTTTATGCAGCCACAGTGAGGAAAAATTTCAGAAATTATACAGGCTTCTCCTACATCAAGGGGTGGCATGAGAAAGTCAGCTTAGAGCAGATTTTATTTGGACTTCCTTTGTTTACATATGCCTGTGGACACCAGGCACCCACTCTCTGGGGTAAGGAGTAACAAGACTTTTGTAGCTTGGCAAAGATGGCTCCTCCAAGCCCTGCTTGATATATGAAACTGGGGAAGAGGTGGGTACCTTTACATAAGGAGCATCTCAAGAGGAAAAGAAACTCTTGCCTTTTGAGATTCAATGTTACTGGAAGATTTTGATAAAATGGTCTTGATTGAGGTCTGCTGCACTTATGACTCAAGTTTACTGCTCCACTCTGACTTCTCCTTTGAAATCCAAATAATGCATTCAACAATCTACATGAAATCTCCATTTGGTGGTCTTTTAGGCAAATCCAGCCTAAGATGCCCAGAGCATAACTCTCGATTTCTTCACCTCTACCATCCCCAAACCTCTGCCCTCCGCATCTTGGCAGGTGGCATTCAATCTGTCCTGGGGCTCAGGCCCAAACTAAAGAATCTTCTTTGATTCCTCTTTGCTCTCACATCTCTTAACTAATTCATCATCAAGTCTACATGGCACCACTTCCGAAACCTTTCTCGAATCCATCCCATGTCTCCATCTCCACTGCTACCCTAGGTCAAGCTACTGACATCTCTCTTGTCTACACTGTGACAGTTTTCTAACTGGTCTCCACTTGTGATGA
>NW_006489239.1:0-800 GCF_000325575.1 Pteropus alecto | reverse complement strand
GGTTCTTTTTCTGATAAAGCAAAAGAACTCAGATTTGATCTATTGACTCCTCGTTCGCTCGGCACACATGACTTTTAAATTTTGTTTTTCCTAGCTCTGTCTTTTGCAGGACAGAAAACGATGGTCTTGCTAGTGCCGTGGTCAGCTCGCAGTCCCAGGAAACATGTGGGTCAGTAACCTCTAGGGATGCGTTCCGCCCGTGATTTTCGGGAAAGGTACGTGCTTTTATCCGTGACGGCTGTGTTGGGTGTCTACACCCGCTCCCTTACTCTCTAACTAGGATTTGTAGGCGGGTGTGAGTAGGCTGGCGACAGAGGGTGGCGTTTGCACAGTTGGGACAGAGAGAGATTGGCCGGCACGCATGGGGTCACCTCCAGGTGCTAACGTGTCCCGCGGAGATGGCGAAGCTGAATCATGCGCAGCGAGCTGAGGGCTGTCGGACGTGAACTTGAGCCTCTCCTGGCATTGATCTTGCACGAGGATGTACTGTTCTTCCAATCCGTTACGGCAGATGAAGGAAAATCATAATCGGCCTCAAGATCTCTTCTTTTTGATGTCACTACTTTTTCTTAAGCAAGAATCGCTCGACCTTAGTTTCCCGAGGGTTTGTCCAATTTTATCAGCTCTGGGTATTTTATTGGCTTAGCCCCCCTCCCCGAACCTCGTCCCCCACCCACACACCGGCCCCCCTGGACACCGCCACTCGGCTTCCTGCTCCTGTGAGCACTCAGGGACCTCACGTACGTGGAATCAGGCATCAGGTGTCTGTCTTTTTGTGACTGGCTTATTTCACTTAGCAT
>NW_006489238.1:0-799 GCF_000325575.1 Pteropus alecto | reverse complement strand
TAACGGCTAACAGCATGCAGCACTTGGTGAGACAGGGTCCCAGGGTCCATGCTCTTCGCTAACACAGTGGGCGACAGCACATCTCCCCGTCTAGTCAACAGCTGGACTCAGAAGCCCCACTTATCCTGGCCTTCCCATCAAAGACCAAGACCCACCGAGCCCAAGTGGTAAAACCCAAAGGGCTCTTCAGTGAATTTGCTCTTCTCTCCATAGGAAAGCAGTAAAATAAGAGCCTGCCAGTTCCTGCAAGTTCCATCCCTGAAGTGCTATTTATTTCCCAATCTGTCCCAGCAAGCAGAGGCTGCCAGGCAGAAGAGGGAAGTGATTAATCAGATTCTCCAGCCCTCGGGCAATAGAGGAGGTTTAAAAGGAAATGCAGGGTGAGAAAGTCTACTTAGTGGTTGACTCAACTCTATTCAAAAGTTCCTCTGGACTTTTTCAATCCATCAAATTAAGATGCTGGGGGGAGGGGAGAGGGAAGGGCAGGAGTTTCTGATGGAGAAGTGGAATCCCACAGAAGTAAAGAAATGACATTGGCCTGTTCCACATGACCGATCAGGCCTCAAATTCAGGATTCCTGCCTTGATCCAGTGTCCCATTTGCTACCATATGTCCCTGCTTCCTCACCCTCACCAGGAGATTATCAGCTAAGCAGGAGGGCTAGACAGTCTAAAGAATGATTCTCCATGACAACATGGAAGAACAGCTTAGAATCCCAAACAAATTAAGCAAACTCAAATGGCATCTGAGTGGGCAACTTCAGGACCATCTCTTTCTCTCTCTCTCTCTCTCTCTCTCT
>NW_006489237.1:0-799 GCF_000325575.1 Pteropus alecto | reverse complement strand
GCACAGGTGGTACTGTGGAATCAAGAGTTTGATGTTCAGAGTGTGATTCAGAGGGAAAGTCTAAATTTCAAAAAATAGATTTGGACTCAATGTAGATACGATAAGTAAAGCGATGCCACGAGAAACGACACATCTACCTGCAGAGAGCCTGTGAGGGACGATGTTAAAGCTTTAAAGACAGGAACCTGGACAGCATACCGATTCAGGGATCGGCAAGAGGAGATAAGCCAGAAAACAGACTGATTTTTTTTCTTGTCGTACTGCATTTGCTAGGAAGCCCGCCAGAGGGTTATACAGCAGTGAGAGCGAGTCATCCCCAAATGCGATGAGAATGCTTCCAGTGTTTCCACCACTTGACATGATAGTTTCTGGAGAATTTTGGTGGGTCTGAAACAGAGTTGAAGACCTTATTTCCAAGAAAATAAAAATCGAAATGACGATGCAAGTGAAGGAATAAGCTCTAAATAAAAGATTAAAAAAAGGAGTATACGAAGGAAAATTACCTCTTTCTCCAAGAATAGTGAGGACAAAGTGAGAAGGGCTTTCATTGTTTTCTTATAATTACTTCCCTTTTTCATATATAAAATGCATGAGGTATTTAACTTAGACTAACTCTCATAACCATTCTGCCAGTAAAATAAGACCAATATTTTCACTTGTCAGTTTACAGGGTTAGGGAAGAGAGGGGACTTTAAACCTAGTAGTCTCAACCATGATCCAGATGCAGACATCTTAATGGATTCAAACTTCACCCTAATGACTAAAAATCCAAAGCCTTACCTGGCAGAGCTGAACAGGA
>NW_006489236.1:0-799 GCF_000325575.1 Pteropus alecto | reverse complement strand
GAGCAAGAAATATAACCAGGGATAAAGAAGAATACTGCATAAAGATAAAGGAGTTAATACATAAAGAAGGCATAATATTGCTCATGTTTTTGCACTTAAAACCAGATTTTACGTTATATGAAGCAAAAGCAGATAGAACCAAAAGGAGAAGTAGACAAACCTGAAATTATAGTTGCACACTTTACCACTCTTCTCTTAATAATCAATAGGAAAAATAGAAAAAACTAAGAATACACAAGACTCAACAGACTACTAACCAACTCGTCCTAATGTACATTTAAAATATTCAATCCAACAATAAGAGAATACTTATTCTTTTCAAATTTTCATTTAAATATACAGCTTTCATCAAAATAGAGCACATTATCAACCATAAAAACAAATCTTAAGAACTGACAGCATACAAAGTGTATTCTTGGGCCAAAATGGAATTAAACTGGATAACAATAACAAGATATCTTGAAAGTCACCAATTATTTGGAAATTAAAGAAAATTCTTCTAATATCCCAGAAGTCAAGAGGAAGTCACAAGTGAATTTATGGATTTGCTTAACTTTATATTTTAAGCTAATTTTAGAATTGCCAACAATTTGCAAAATAATATACAGTTCCCCTTAACTTTCACCCCAATTCCCCTAATATTAACACCTTATATCATGACCAAAATTAATGTTAACATCATGTACAATCATCAAAACCAAGAAGTTAATATTGGTACAGTATTATTAAATTTATTCACATTTACCAGTCTTGTCACACGTATTTTTCTGTTCCAGGACAAGCCCAGGTTCATGCCACG
>NW_006489235.1:0-799 GCF_000325575.1 Pteropus alecto | reverse complement strand
TTGAGAGCATAAGTTACATGCTAGGTAGTTTTCTCTATAATTACATCCTTACCACAATTCTCACCACAGCTTTCTGAAACTATATCCATTTTACAGATGTGTATTAAAGAAGCTGGGTCACTTTTTATAAGATAACAACCAACTCTACTCAGGTTTGTTTTGGAGTCTTTAAGAATTTTATAGGACTAACACATTCATGATATTTTGTACTTTGAAATTCAAAACATATCTCAAATACTTGAAATAAAAATTATAAACAGAGAGCATAAAAATTTATTCAATAATTCTAAATTTCTTTCACCTAGGGTTGCCATTTCTCTGCATTTCTCTCGATGCATCTTCATAAGTCTGCTCTGCTCCTGACATTCTGTAAACATAGACCATACTCTCCTTGATGTGTAAAATATGCCAGGAACCTAAATACTATCACTCTGGATAATCCAAGTGAGCAAATTCTGCTTACATAATGAGAGAAGGGATGAGGGGATAGTAATAAAAACAAAGCTTAGGCCAGCAGAAAAGATACACTGAAGAGAGAGGAGAAAAAGTGGGACAGGGACAATGAAAAAGAGAAATATAAGATTAAAGAAAGAATAAAAAGTAACAGAATTGAAAGAAATGAGCAACTACCTAGAAGGATAGGGAGAGAAAATAAGTGAAAGCACTAAAGGCGGACTAATAGAAAATCATGAACAAAATGAAAAGACAACCTACTCAATGGGGGAAAATATTTGCCAATCATATATTTGCAAAGGGGTTAATACCGAAAATATATAAAGAACTCATACAACTCAATAGC
>NW_006489234.1:0-799 GCF_000325575.1 Pteropus alecto | reverse complement strand
GTTTTCATATTAATTTTTGTCTGATTGCTTAAACACTTTTCCTGGTTTTAAAATAGATTGTTTAAAGTAAAATAAACTTCTGAATCTCCTGGTGTCTTAAGTGTTTATCCATGGGCTTATATGATAAATCCACACAGTAGGAGAAGGCAGTGTCTGGTAAAATATCACAACACTTAGAGTTAGCTGACGTGGGTTTAAGTTTCAATTTTAATATTTAGCTTTTCTTAATCTCAGTTTTATTATATATAAATGTTGTAAAAATTGTGAAAAAAGGACCAGGTATTTGTATCTGGTTCTTTGGATATGGCTTAACCACTGGGAGGGGTGATGATCTTGAGCATGACAATTTCTTTCAGCAGTAGCAGTTCTAAGAGCAGAACTCAGCTGTGAAGCATCAGTTGCCAATACACTTGGAAGGTGGAAAAGCAAATACTTCAACCCTGAAAGGCAAATCTGGTTCACGTACCACAGCATCTGCTATAAATAATAACACTATTCCACTCACAAGGATGTCAAGGGTACCAAATACGATACAAGAAAGAGTCTTCTAGGTATTATAATAATATGGTTACCATAGCAACAATGGGGGAGTGTTTTACTGACTTTATGACTTGGAATATTTTGAGAGTAGTAATCAATGTACTTTAACTTTTTATCTCTATCCCTTTCAAACTCTTACACAGTTTTCAATAAACACTTATCAAATTAAATTATCTATGTATTCTTCATTGTAATGGGTCAGGAAATTGTCAGTGTTGGAGCAATGGGGAAACAACCTTTTTGATGAGATGGCATGTGG
>NW_006489233.1:0-799 GCF_000325575.1 Pteropus alecto | reverse complement strand
TCACTTCTCTTTCATTTCTGATTTTATTTATTTGCTCCCTCTCTCTCTTTTTCTTGATAAATCTTGCTAAAGGTTCATCAACTTCATTTATCTTTTCCAAGAATCATTCTTATTTACATTGATCTCTGTATTTTAGTCTTAATTTCATTTATCTGTTCTGATTTTTATTTTTCCTTCCTTGTATTTACTTTGATCTTTGTTCTTCAATTCTAGTTCCTTTATGTGTAAGGTAAGGTTTTTTAAATGAAATTTTTCTTGTTCTTTGAGTAGGTTCATACTGCTATGAATTTCCTTCATAGAACTGCTTTTGCTGTGTCTCAGAGAGTTTCAATCATTGCATTTCCATTTTCATTTGTCTTTCTTTTTTAATTTCCTTCTTGATTTCTTCATTAACCTATTGTTTCATAGCATGTTGTTTAGCCTCCAAATGCTTGTTTTCCCAGTTTTCTTCCTGTAAATGATATCTCGTATTACACACTGTGACTGAAGAGGATGTCCAAAATGATTTGTCTTATTAAAGTTACTGAGATTTGTTGTGGCTTAACCTGTGGCCTATCCTGGAAAAATGTTCCATGCACACTTGAAAAGAATGTGCATTCTGCCGTTTTGGGTGGAATGTTCTATAATTATCTATTAAGTCCATTTACTAATGTACCATTTAAGGCCAGTTTTCTTGTTGATTTTCTGTCTGAATGAATTATCCACTGATGTAAGTGCAGTGTTAAAGTCCCCTACTGTTATTGCGATACTGTCCATTTCTCCTTTATGCCTGTTAATATTTGTTTTATGTAGTTAGGTG
>NW_006489232.1:0-796 GCF_000325575.1 Pteropus alecto | reverse complement strand
CACTATCCGGTGCTATGCTATAGTATTCTACTAACCAACCAACTTTTGCAAAATGGATCCATAACGGACATATCATTATGTAAGTTTAAGGGGTACAATGTGTTGATCTGATACATTTATATATTGCAACATGATCACCATCATAGCTAAGTTTTCACCTCTATCGCGTCACGTAATTATCCTTTTTGCGTGTGTGTGGTAAGAACATTTAAAACCTTGTCTAGCAACTTTTGAGTATGTGATATAGCATACTCATGTTGACTATAATCACAACGCTGTTCATTAGATCTCCAGAGCTTACTCATCTTCTAACTGCAGGCATATACTCGTTGACCAGCATCTCCCTGATCCATCCCTCTGCCAGTCCCTGGTAACTACCATTCTACTCTCCATTTCTATGAGTTCAGCTTTTTGAGATTTGACACATAAGTGAGATCATATAGTATTTATTTGACCATCTCTGTCCGACATACCTCACTTAGCTTAATGCCCTTGAAAGGAACCAAAGTTTTGCCACTCTGAAGCTGCTTTGGGGGATTGTGATTTTAAGCTGTTTATTAAGAAATAGGACTCGGAATGAAACTTTGACCCATGCCCTTTCCTGCCCAAGATAGAAAAACCTGCAGATAGAAAAACCTGCTTCAAGAAGGAAATCTTCGGAGGTTAGTCTTAGCCTAATTTGAATTAATTTGAATTAAGTACAGTAAATAACAGGGCTTCAAGCAGGAGCCTGTTAGCTAGATACCACCCCCCACCTCCGCCATTGTTTCTGAGTTGCCTAGCAAGAATTTGTCTG
>NW_006489231.1:0-799 GCF_000325575.1 Pteropus alecto | reverse complement strand
TTTTTTTCCTTTTTACTCTGACTGGGTTGGAATTGAAACATTATTGTAGTAACTATTAGTTTCAAGGAAAAATTGTAATTGCTTCTAGATCCACTCACTGGTTTCAAGAGCGCTTTAACCTTTAACTTTCTCAGTACAAAAGGAGGCTTGCTGTGTGGTGAATCTAACAAGACCATCATTTATCGCTGGCAGAGTTCATTAGTCAATCGTAACAGTTTAATTATTAGCATTTTAATGCATGAGCATTTAACCAGACAGAACAACAAGCTTTGGCGGACAGAACAAGACTTCTTAAATGGAGCTGAATTAACCCACACAATTGTTTGTATTGTGGTGTGTTATTAAAACGAGATGATTAAAATGCAAGGAACAAATGGATCCATATATTAAGCCAACATACCAGCATTCGGCTTTCATGGTATTGAGAGCGGGCTTTGCTTTGAGCTTAAATTTTGAATTTTTAAATCTTTGTATTATTTTTACTGCTCCAAATTATGAGCTAAAATAACATAAAGAGGGCCCACTTTGATCCACTGACTGATGGGAAGAACCCCAAAGGAGGAGTCTGCAAGGCGCCGAGAGGGGCTGTGCCTGGGAGGCTCGCTGCTCCCGGCTCCACGGCCCTGGGTTCTGGCTGCAGAGGAGAGTCGCCTGGACGGCTGTGTAAACTGCTCCATCCAGGCTGCACCTCCAGTACGTCTGCCATTCTGACAATCCAGAGTGTTTGTCTTTGTTTTTAACTTCCCAGGCCATGCTGACCTGCAGTCAGGCCTGGAAACTGGGCTCTACCTCCATGAGA
>NW_006489230.1:0-799 GCF_000325575.1 Pteropus alecto | reverse complement strand
ATACAGGGAAACTGAGGCCCCGAAAGGCAGAAACTGCATGGGATGGCGTGTGGGCACGGTGGAGACACGGACCCCACTGTCCTGCTGCGGATGGGGTGGCCTCCCACTCAGGGTTCAAAGCCCACGGAACAATGGGCAAACTGAGGCCCGAGCAGACAGCGATTTCTCCCAGAAACATGGGCACCTTCACCTGTTCCTCAGAGACTGGGTTCCCTGCAGAACTCGGGGTGTCTGTGGGGCTCTTTCCATCCCTTGGGGAGCTGAGAGCCCAGCAAGGGGCAGCCTCCCAGTCAACGGCCCGGAGGGGGGAGGGGCGATGTAGCACAGCGGGCTCCGCGGGAAACGGGAAGCGGGGACCTCCAGGCCTTACCTGCCCTGGTGCTGCTCGGATGTGCTCAGGTGCAGCAGGTGGGACTCCAGCGACGCCCCTGCCGCAGTGCCAGGCGAGCCCGCGGGGTGCAGGGGCCGTAGACCGGACGAGTCGGGTCCCCCGCCCTGCGCAGCCTCCCTTTATGGTCCCCCGCAGGCCGGGAGGCCCCGCCCCCTGGCCGGCCGCGCCCTCCCCGCCAGGGACATCCAAGAACGCCAGGGCGCGGAGCTGTTCACACGGTTTATTTGCTTCTCTGGGGAAGTCGAGAACACAGGGCCTGTCACACATCGAAAGCGGAGGGGCAGCAAGGGCACTTCAGCGGAGGCTTCCAGCTCGAGGACGCAGCCACTCAAGGAGGGAAGGGGTCGACGCCGCTGCTCGGGGCCACCTCAGAGGGGGGGCCTCTCCTCCCGCCACCTGGGGCGGCGC
>NW_006489229.1:0-799 GCF_000325575.1 Pteropus alecto | reverse complement strand
TGTGTGATATTTTAATCCACAGTAATACAAAATATTACAAATACCAGGGATATAAAATGATGACAGATAAGTGATTTCTTGTAATCATTCTTAATGCCCATGTCAACCACTGGAATTATAAAACAATGAGTAGTAAACACATTATTACTGACAAAGAAATGTTTTCACACACCAGATACTCTGCTTCTCTGACATTTTAGAAGATTCATATCCAACATTTTCTCTTTGGTACATTTTAAATGCCAGCATGTTGTCTATCGCTATGTTCGTGTGCTATTTAAATCCAGTTGCATGCATTGAGAAAACAATGGAAGTTAGTCTATCTTAAAGCAGAGCATAATGAAATCATTACAAGGTAAAATTAAATTGAGAAGATCTAAGGTTCTCCTTTTCTAGCATAATCATAGGGAAATATATTTTCACTCATAATTTTATTATTTTAACATTTTCTAATCAGATGGTTTTACTTTTCTTCAAATAATGGTTTTACTTTTCTTCAAATAAAATGAATGTGTTTTAACTGTTTTCCAATGGTGAAAGTTATGCATTTGAAGGCAACAGAAAAAACTTTAGATGTCAGGTGTTAGATCATAGAAAAATAACCAGTAAATTAAATTTCTTACAGTAAGTCTAAATATTTACAATGGAAATATTAACAAGTGTAAGAAACGTGAATGACAGCCACTAAAATCTCAACCTAGAAATTATACATTTTTTTAAAACAAAGTGTGGATTTTGATACAATGCTTCTAAAATTTTATAATAGAAAAAGCAAAATAAAGTTTATAATAGATTTAGC
>NW_006489228.1:0-799 GCF_000325575.1 Pteropus alecto | reverse complement strand
GAGAGAGAGAGAGAGAGAGAGAGAGAGGACAAGTCACGCCCTCAGAAATGGTTCACAGCGAGCCACAGCCTGTCTGAAAGCCTTTTCTTCCACATGGGATGGGCTTCTGGCTGAGGACTGAGCGAACGAAGACTAAATAAACGTTAAGCTCTCTGAGTTATCCTACGACACAAAGCCAGTTACAATACAAACCACGAGCTGAAAAGAAAAACCAACAGGGCGGCCCTGTCGTCCGTCCGGGTGGTGTCCAGGTGTCTGAATAATTTCGCAATGAAATCACCCACCTGGTGACAGGATTATGGGTTTCTGCCCCCTTATCGCAAGGTCACTTAGTGCACGGGCTTCTTCAAACACAAAGAGAAACAGAAGAAGTAAAAACAGACGAGGGTGTGCAGGATTTGCTTATATTGTTCGCGCTGACCGAGCGAAACTGGGGGGTCCTCCGTGGCGGGGGGACCCGGGAGGGCTGCGTGACCCTTGGCCTCGTCAGTCGTAACGAAAATGCTGACCCGCGCAAGCACACACTGGGAAGTTTTAAACTGTATCAACTCCCTAGAAAAATAAAGCTCCCTGCAGCCTTTGTTTTCTATTTTTAAGCCGTTATTAAAAAAAAAACGGGTGAACGTGGAGACCAAATTGCTTCCTAATGTCTGTGACGCTCCCCTCCCTGCCCCCCGAATCTTCGTGACTCCTGAGAAGGAGTCACTCGTCCGCCTGCTCCCTTCCTTCCCTCCATCATAGTCTTCAGGTCAGGGGCTGCTCTGTCACCGGTCACCGTCCAGACGGACTATGTAGACCT
>NW_006489227.1:0-798 GCF_000325575.1 Pteropus alecto | reverse complement strand
GCTCCTCCACGTCCTTATTCATTGTAGGGGACGATACTTCCCTGCTCCTTGATACTTTGCTCATCTACATACTTTGCCAAAAGAACGAGGTGCTCATCCTAGCCCGAGTCTTCAGAAACCAAGCATAATTCTTCTCGCCCGCCTTTCCTCCAGTGTTACTGTGATCAAAACACCCTGGCCAGCTCCCAGTTCTAAGAGAGCAAGAAAAACTCAGAGTAGAGCCACCCAGCCGACCCACAGAACCTCGGTGACAGGCTGGGTCGTCTCGGTCATCCAGCCGAGCCAGCCTAGACCAGCCAAACGCCAGGCTACTACTCATAGATGCGGCAGAATAACTCTTACCTAAGTCAGGTATAGTTTTGTCACCCACTAGCATTATGGCAGTAGCTAAATGATACAATCTGATCACTTTTTTGATGGAGATTATATGACATACCAGTTATCAACATTGAAACATTTTGTAGTTGAAGTGAAGGGTACTCACTTCAAAGTTACATGTTTTATGCACCCAGGCCTCACGATAAATGTGACCAGTAACAGCAGAGGATAAATTATCTTTCTGTTCTCTCTATAGAAAATATCACAAAATCAGTACCTTATGAAAACTTTGAAAAGATTATAAAATATTATTACTATATATCAGAAATCATATATATTTGTGTGTGGTATTTATGAAAATGTTAACTTTTCTAAATTTACATTTTTTTCTGATTTCTCTTTTTTTTTAACTGCTTTATTGAGATGTGACTGCCATAAAATAAATGTCGCATGTGTGACTTTTGGTATGTGTACACACCC
>NW_006489226.1:0-798 GCF_000325575.1 Pteropus alecto | reverse complement strand
TTTAATTAAGAAGAGCGAGTTGATTTCAAGGAAAGGTCCAGTGCCTAGTGAGACGAGTTGAACACAAAGTGCCAGAATTTAGCAAACAGCGGATCTATCTCCGCTACCCTCCCCTTTTACAGGTGCGAAAACTGAGGCCAGAGAGAGTAAGAGCCCTACCTCCCGGTCACTCTGCAAGTTCTTGGGACCAGGGCCCCAGCCTCAAATGCCTGAAACCAGAGATCGTTCCCATTACGTGATATTGGCGAGAAACCGACCCCTCCACGCCTCCCCACAGCCACAGCTATCAACTCTGTTTCCTAGCCAGGAACTTAACCTCGGACAACAAAAAAGTCAACTGTTCGTGTTGAAATGATTGTTTTAGAATTAAGCCTGGGATTGAGGTGACGTGCTGTCAGGGGCACAAGACAGCCGTCCAGCCTTCAAAGTTATGACAAGTCTTCTACTTGGCAGCCCACCTCGGTGACCTATATTTTAATATGTGCTATTAGATTATTGCTAATGAGACATCTTAGGGATAAAAGAATTATGTTTGCTGCCCGGGCTGTGGTAAAAGTACAATTAAATTAAGGGCTGAAATCGTTTAGGACTCTGCTAGACAACCTGTCCCCCAGGCTGGGCCCGAATGGAGATATTAAGCTTTGGAAATTACCCAGGAAAAATAAGTATAATTGATCTAAGGTAACTTCACTCGTCTAAATTAAATAATGTGATTGTTACAGGCAGAAAGGATCAGGATGAGGAGCCGGGCGGAAAAGGCTCGCTATCTGCAAACAAAGTTATAAGTAAAAGCTCAGA
>NW_006489225.1:0-798 GCF_000325575.1 Pteropus alecto | reverse complement strand
TTGATGAATCTGTTAGTCTGTGGTCCATATAAAAATGTTTTAATGCTTTCTTTTTTAGCTGTCTGCCATTCTCTCTAGATGAGAATAGGTGAAATGTTAAAGTGTAAGTTCCGAATGTGGAAAGAGGTGAACGGAGAAGGCGAGAAGGAAGTTGGCGAAATCAGTTTGGGGTATGTGGATTTTGAGGTCCCTCAAGGACATTCAGGCAGCGGTGTCCAATAGACAGTTGGCAAAGAGAGCCTGAGACTCAGGGAAGGGAATAGCCTGGAGACGTAGATTTGGGAATCATATGTGCTTAGAGGGAAATGAAGAGCGGGAAAGAGAACATGTGGACTGGAATACCCTACTTAAGGTGGCAGCGCAGCTTCCCGGCAGGCATCACTATCTGGGCTTTGGAGTCAGGCAGAGCTGGGCTTGAAAGCAGGCCGTGGGGCTCGGTTGCGGAGCGCTCTTGGTGAAGGCGGGTATCCTCCCTGTGATCAGCTGTCATACCTGGAGAGAATGGGCATCTCACAGGGATGCTGGGCGAGGACCTGAGATGCGCCGGGTAAATAAAGCACCTGGAGTCAGGAAGCCCCCCGCCCCCTTCCTGCTCTCTCGGCGACTCTCCCATTGCCACAACACCCTCCACCCCATTCCGCAGCTGCCTAGTCCCTTGGGAATGGGGCTGAGAGGAGCCGGGCAGGGAGCTGAGCTCAGGTGATGAGGCGCTCACGTGACCCACCAGGCGCCCACGTGAGTAGCAGCCCCCGCGCCCACCAGTCCCGGCGACATCAACTACGGTCGCCCGTGCGGAAC
>NW_006489224.1:0-798 GCF_000325575.1 Pteropus alecto | reverse complement strand
TCTGATTCTATAGTTCGCTGTTTTCAAAGGTCTAAAGAAATTACTTTAGTCCATTGAGCTCCAATTTCCTTATTTGCAGAGTAAAGAAAAAAGTTAAAACATCATAGCATTGTTGTAAGAATTAAATTAGTCACAATTTGTATAGTTACCATTTCTTGACCCATGGGATATATCTACTACATGTTGAAATAATTAAAGGCATGGTGGGGGTGGCAGTCCTTTAATGAGATCTCATTTCCTCCTTACCTTTCCTTTTAATTTATGCCACATCCTTCCACTTACTTACCTCTTTTTTACAAAGGTGATTCAAACACATGGCTGGTGAATGTCTTAGGCAGGGAGTGATGGCACACACGTTGACTGGTCACTTATAAACTTCTCTTGGTTGGTGACCATTTCCACAGTGTCTCAAGCTGAATTCAGTCTTTATGACTCCTTGAAAATTGCCTCTTTGCTGCACCTGTTCACCACAGGATGGCTGAACTTGTGTGAACACCAGTTTTATATTAGGCTCCTATGTGCTAAAATCTGCTACATGTCAGGGATCATTGTTCTCAGACAAGTGCCAGTCCAGCCTATATAGGCAAATGTACACTTTAGAAATCAGCTCACGCAGTTCCTCATCACTTCTGTTCTGCCAGCTGGCTAAGCTCCTATTCTGTTGACTCCTAACTTACAAGTCGCCATTTTCTCTTGAAAATCTTCCTTAAAACAACAAATATACAGCATGTTTATTTTTAAAAGTTTAAGAATTTTAGTTATAAAAAGGTGAAAAGGCCATTATGTAAAAAAAAAAAA
>NW_006489223.1:0-799 GCF_000325575.1 Pteropus alecto | reverse complement strand
AATATTTGTTGGGCACCTACTTACTTCAGACGCCGTTCTACGCGTTCGTGCCCACAGGGCCACCTGCTTGTGCTGGTGAGGTCTGCAGGACGAGCCGAAACCACAGGACTTGGGGAAGCCAGCTCTTCCCGGCCGTGTGGGTGTGCACACACTTGTGTGCATGTGCGCCTGCGGCGTGCCCTGGGTGGACACTGGATGGACAGTGCCCGAGGCTCGCAGGAGTCTGAGAAGCGGCAGCCGGTGTCCAGACCGCCCAACTGGGAGACAGCGACGTGCCTTCCCCTCCGCTTTGCACGAACGTCGTCACTGCCCTCCCGCCCACGTCCCCGGTGCCGGGTGCTCTCGGGCAGTGACAGAACAGCGTCCTTTACCAGGGAGAGACATCCGCCCCCAAGCTACTTGGCAGGATTCAGGGAGCTTGGAAAAACGACTTTAAAATTCCAAGTATGCAGGAGAAGAAAATGTTGGTTTGTTTCTACCCCAAAATGATCTCTACCACAAGAAAAAGAGATGAAGTAGGGTTTGCAAGGTCTTGCCCCAAAGCTGCTTTTTCCGTAAGCTTTTCGGGTTGTTGGTCTTCCATTGAATCAGGCCCCTTCCCTGCCGTGGAGCCTGTGTCCTCCGGTGGAGGACGAGCAGCGGGCGGGCGTGCTCGGTGGGTGGCCCACGTCGCGCCTTCGGGGACGACTCAGTTTTCTTTAGCGCGTGGAAGTTCGGTCACGAAGCCCACAGTTAACCTCGTGGGGCGTTTTCACCGTCAGATTCATTTAACGCTCGCGTATCTTTGCCAGAGGACAGT
>NW_006489222.1:0-798 GCF_000325575.1 Pteropus alecto | reverse complement strand
GGAGAAGAGAAAGAGAAAGGGGAAGAAAGATTATTTGAAGAAATACTGGCCAAAAACTTCCCAAACTTGACAAAAGATATAAATCTATACATTAAAAGCTCAATAAATTCCAAGTAGGATAAACTCAAAAAGATCTACACTAAGACATATTATATTCAAATTGTCAAAAAACAAAGAGAGTCTTAAAAGCAGTGAGAAAAGATGACTCATTATATATTAAGGAACTTCAATATGATTAATATATAACCAATTTCTCTTCAGAAATCATGGAGGCCAGAAGGCAAGAGTGCTGAAAGAAAAAAAAAAAACAAAAAACTATCAAACAAGTATTCTATATCTGGCAAAATCATCTTTCAAACGTGAAAGAGAAACTAAGACATTTCCAGATAAACAAAGCTAAGGGAGTTTGTCACTAGTAGGCCTGCCTTACAAGAAATGCTAAAAGTAGTCAGCTAAAATTGAAGGACACTAGACAGTAACGCAAAGCCATACAAAAAATAAAAGCCTTGGTAAAGGTAATTACATAGGTAAATATAAGCTGGATTATTGTTACTTTTAGGTTGTAACTCCTTCCCCCCTCCCTTTCTCTATGTTATTTAAGACAAATGCAAAAACAACAATTACAAATCTATGTCAATGGGCATACAATGTATAAAGATATAATTTCTTATAAAAAGGGAGAGATGGAGCTGTATAGGAGCAGAGTTTTTATATACCATTGAAGCTAAGTTGGTATCAACTCCCACTGGATTGTTATAAATATAAGATGTTAATCGCAAACCCCAGGGTAACCAGAGG
>NW_006489221.1:0-798 GCF_000325575.1 Pteropus alecto | reverse complement strand
GGAATTTGTCATGAGCGTCTGCTCTCTTGATCGGGGAGCCTGGTTCCCAGTGGTGTTCAACAAGATGGGGGAACGTCCGAACTATGGGTTCGTTTCTGTAGTGCCCTGACCCCCTGTTGGCACTTGCAGGCTGCTGGGGGCTTGGGCTCATTTCCTTTGTCCATTTCCGAACCCTAGGGCTGGTGTCACTCTGAGAGGGGATGCTGGTGTTCGGTTCATGAGCCGGGGTCTCCTTGGAACAGAACTGTAGGCTCCAGCCCAGCGTGAGAGCTGAGAAATCCCCAGGATGCAGAGTGTTGCTCCGTGCTCCAGGCACCCTGTGTGCTGATTGCCATTCTCTCCTCAGGTGCCATGTCCCCGTGGCCGGCCATGCTCTCCTGGGTGTGGCAGATGCTAGTGGGTCCATAGAGCTGCTCCGCTTGGTGGGATCTGAGGTCAGTGATGGCCAGGTTGGGGATGGGAGGACTCAATGGGGAGGATTTGGGAAGGGGCCGTGCTGATTACAGAAGTTCCTGGGGTGGTTTCTGTGCAGTGGCGATTTTTATCATAAAACATTCTAAGGTGGCACACGGTC
Source organism: Pteropus alecto (assembly GCF_000325575.1). Classification (NCBI taxonomy): domain Eukaryota; kingdom Metazoa; phylum Chordata; class Mammalia; order Chiroptera; family Pteropodidae; genus Pteropus; species Pteropus alecto. The sequence goes on along the minus strand of NW_006489221.1, from coordinate 224 downwards.
TATTTTAATTTACTGGGTTCTCCATCTCACTCTGAGAGGTTACCTTATATGTCACCAGCAAAAGGGCTGAAAGGACAGGCTTTTCATTTACTTGTCAATGAATCTGAAAGGCCCTGGTAGGAAGGCCGGGCCCCGCGTTGCTGGGTGGTTGATGCTGGGCTGAGAACAGCAGCGACTCCCCTTGCGGGCCTGGTCTCCCCAGTGACGGGAGCATGTGATCGTGA
>NW_006489220.1:0-797 GCF_000325575.1 Pteropus alecto | reverse complement strand
TTTACCTTCCAAATCCATATAAGTAAAAATAACATTTGTTGAGAACTTACAATGGACCAGGGTCTGTTTATTTATTGCTTCATTCAGTCTTTACAGTGCCACAATAGGGCATATTTTCCCATTTTACAAATATGAAAATTCTTGCATAGAGATTTAAAACATCTCTCCCAAAGTCATGAAGCTGATAAATATTAGTCAGAATTCCAATTCTGGCTCCTAAGCCCATGCTATTTCCACTGAAACATGTTTCCTGCCTACCTCTTATAATTGCCCTCATATGTCCTAAAAACACAAGAAAAACAAATCTGACAAGTTAAAGTCACTGTGTGAGTGGTTTATTGCATTACAAATAAATTATATACAGAATTAACACATTGGAATGATTCTCTGGAACACAATGTCATAGAAAAGCACTGAACTGTGCAGAAGCTCTACCTTGTAGTAGCTGCTCTGCTAATAACTAGCCATGTGACCAAAAGCAAGTTGCTTAACCTCTCTGGACACAGACCACTCACCTCTAAATTAAAAGGATTGGGTAAAACCTCTAGGGTATCACCAATACCCAATATTTTATAATTTTTCTACTTGTGGAGTTCTTTATTTTTTTCCAGACGTATCTTATGCTTAGGAAAATTTCCTCTTGCACATCATAAGGTCAGCTTCTCTTTTTCCTTCCTATTGTATCCTTTATGAGAATGCAATTCTCCCACAAATCCCTTCTTTAACTGCCTAAAATGTTTTCTTTATATGAAGCAGCCATGAACATGGCCCACAGAATTAAATGGATAAAAAAAAAA
>NW_006489219.1:0-798 GCF_000325575.1 Pteropus alecto | reverse complement strand
TCCTTAAACTCGGCTTGCTACGATGAAAGACTTCTCTTTCTCTATGAGCAGCTAAAGGCGGAAAGGCTGGGGACCTTTAGGACCCCTTTCTTTCTCTTGCAAAATAAGCTGCTTCAGGAACCATTCTGCTTCGCTTCACGAGGCATCCGGTGAGAGCCGCTGGTGGACGCAGGGTGTGCGCGCCTGAGTGCGGGCCCCCAGCGACAGGTTCTCCCACTGCTGCCTTTCCAAAGGACCGTTGGGAGTGGAGCAGTTCACGTGTCCTCACGAGGACAGGAGGGTGCCAGTTACAGACGCTTGACTGTTTCCAAACTGGAAAGCCAAATTCTGTTTTATCAAAGCCTCCTTTTCTGAACTCTCCTTTAAGGGCGTCAATATTATTTACTTACCCCTGTTCCATAGCGTTTCGTTTGCGTGCATGTTCCTAGTGCCTTTCTCAGTGCCCAGGACTTTGGTTGAATAAGAAATTGTTGTAGCACCATTTTCTACTTTAGAAGTAAATGTATATGTTTTTCCTCAAACTGGGCACGTTTGAGCAGCTTTGTACTGCTGTGTGTAATCATAGCCTTGTCAATTTCAGATGCCCATCCCAGAGAGAAAATGCAGAATGTTTTTTCCAACTTAAGCCAAATATCAAACGATATCATCCGTATCACTGCATTTATCTTGACTATGATCTAGTCAGTAAATCCCTGGTTTGGGAAAATCGTTTATCCAGGTTATGATTGTAGGGATAATAACAATCACAGAAACGCTATAGACCTTGGAATAAAACGTGTGGGTTTTTTTTTTTTTTTT
>NW_006489218.1:0-798 GCF_000325575.1 Pteropus alecto | reverse complement strand
AAAATAAACATTTTAGATTCTAAAATAAACATCTGATCACATAGAGTATTAGATTTAAAAAGAGACTCTCATGTGAACCACCTGCCTCAGAATCACTTACAGTCCTTGTTTCTACACTGCACTCTAGGTTAATTGAAAATATATTTTAGGTATGAGATCATGAACTTTGATTTAAATAAGCTACTCAGGTAGGTGATTCTATTCACTCCAAATTTTCAGGTCTATAGACCTACCAAATAAATTCCTGGTACATTTTAGAACAGACAAGCTTTTGCTAATTCGAAGCCTACCTTTTATTCTTGCCTGGTTGAATACTGTCTCAGCGGAGTCAACCTTTTCCTCCAAAGGCAGCTAACATTTACCGAGAGCTCTGTCTTGGCCAGATGCAGATCTAGAATCACTTTATAGATACTGTCTCATTTCATTCTCATAATAACCTTATAAATAAGAATTATTATTATTTTATCTATTTTATAACTGGAGAAACTTAGCAACAAAGAATATGAGGAACTTGATCAGGCTAACATGTATGTCTGGATTTAAATCCTGGCTAACTGTCTCAAAAGTCTACACTCTGAATTATCAGTCTTGTGATATTAGCCAGTAGTGCATGTTGTTATGTTCATGTCTATAAAATCTCTTATGATTAATATGTAATTAAAATAGTTTTTTCGAGGTCCAGTACCATGTCTTACAGAGGAAATGACAACATCTGTGTTGATAACCTGAAGAGGACTCTTACTATAGCACAGAAAGGAATGATAATCATAAAGAGAAGTAGGGAGAAAGGTACATTGT
>NW_006489217.1:0-798 GCF_000325575.1 Pteropus alecto | reverse complement strand
ATGTCTTTTCCTCATTTGTACCCAAGAGCCCTATGGGCTAGCAGCGGCCCAGGGCTTAGGGAAATGGTTGGGAGCGAGAAGTCTGTGGTACCCAAGATGACAGCCAAGTTTCTGACCTTCAACTGGGAGACTAGCAGTTCCTCCTGGGAAAGGGAGCAGATCTGAGTTTAGGACAAGTTAGCTTTATGGGACCCGAGAGCCACTTATCTGGTGATGTCCAAGATAGCTGGCTGTCTGAATCTGAAGCTCAGAAGACACGTGTTCAGTTGTACCTGTGAGAACCACCTGCACATCTATAGGAGTCGATTCCAAGAGGCAGGGATGGTTTGCTTTGGGAGAATGCACAGGAGGCAGTGATGGGGGCCCGGGACACAGTGCGGGGGAGCCACCAACATTTTCCATGGCAGGGAGTAGGAGGGAGCCTGGAAGGAGACTGCTAAGGACTGAGCGGGGTGGTTGGAACCAGTTCCTGAGTGATTCCCACTGTCGGGAGGGAGAGGCTTTGGGCTGACCAGGACGATGCTGATTTTCCGCCCACAATTTTCAATGACTAGACTTTCTCTAGTGCTTAAAGGGCCAACCTGGTTTGTGATCATATGTGATCAAGACATTTCACCCATCCATTCCTCCAATTCTTTATTCTGCATCTACATATTTAAACAGTGCTTACTATGGTCCGAGAACAGCTCCAGGTCCTGGGAGTGTAGCAGAGAGCAGGGCGAGGCGCTCCTCTCACAGAGCTTACATTTGAATTGTTAAAAAAACAAGTCAACAAAATAACATCCGCTAGCGACAAGT
>NW_006489216.1:0-798 GCF_000325575.1 Pteropus alecto | reverse complement strand
GTACTGTATACTCGAAACTAATTTAAATAAATTTATTTAAAAAAAGAAAGAAAGAAGAGTACTCAAGTCATAAATCTACAACTTTCTGAATCATCACCAAGCGAACACACCTGCATGAACACAACCCAACTAACGATATTGACCACTAAAGGATCCCAACAGATCTACTGTGCTTCCTAGCGAGCCTACCCCTCCCCCTCTCCAAAGGAAACCACAGTATTGACTTCTAAGACAATGATTCTTTTGGTTGTTTTTAAACTTTACGTTAATAACTTCGTATTTATGTTATATTTCTAATTTCCGATGAATTAACTTTATCGTCACACAGTAAGGACTCTTTCATGTCTGGCTCTGTTCACACAACACTGTTTTTGAGATTGCTAATTTGTTCATTCTTATTGTCGTACAGTATTTCATTGTGGACGTACGCCGCAACTTATTCATCCATTCTACTGTTGATGGACCTTCGGATAATTTCTAGTCTGAGGATATTAATGTCTTTTGGTGCTCAGATGTACGCGATTCTGTTGAATATGTACAAGGAGGGGATAGACTGGGCCGGAGATACATGTATGTTAATCTTTAGTAGACACTGCCAAACCGAGTTCAGAAGTGGTTGGATGAACTTACACTCCCAATGGATGAGAGTTCCAGTTACTGCCCATCCTCACCGACACTTAGTTCTGTTGGTTGTGCTAATGTCGGACATTCTGGTAGATGTGCAGTAGCCTCCCATTGCAAACTGGACTTGCAGCTCCTTGATGATCAATGAGGTTGAGCACTAGGTATTGGATACAC
>NW_006489215.1:0-798 GCF_000325575.1 Pteropus alecto | reverse complement strand
TAGATACAGTAAAGGCTGGGGGAGGGGAGACCCCACGGCCTGGAGGGCGTCAAGTACGTGCACAACAGCTGTGACTTATTGAGAGCTAATCCTCTCTTCTAGGAGCGTTAATTGGGCAACTCATCTGAGCCAGTCTAGGGTCCCAGAGAGGCTCAGTTGAGGTTGACTGGCCCCTGCCCAGCCACAGCTCCCCTTTGGGTTTTTGCCTGCCCTGGGCCTGGCCGCTTCAAGATTGTAGAAGAGCCCAGCAAAGACAGGGCCAGGGAGAAAGAAAAACATTCAAACAGGAAAGTGCCCAGCTGAAAGTGTGTCTTCTGGTCCCCTGTTGGTCAGCCAAGAGGCTTGGAGCAAAAGCATAAATATTGTTAAACCGGACAGTCAAGGCAGGGAGGGGAGGAGAATCCAAGTGGCCAGCTACCTCCTGTTTCACCAATGTGCTGTCAGCAGCTCACTATTCAGAAAGGGGCAGTCTAGTGACTCCCAGACCTTGCAGTACAGGAACTTTTGTTGGCCTGGCCCCCAGCTTGAAAGAGAGCACCTGGGCAGCTCTTGATTTGGGCCTTCCCTGAGAAGTGGTTTCTTCATCCTTGTTGGCATTAAAGCCAGTAAGCCAGTGATAACAGCCATGATAGAGCCATGAGAGAAGGGCTGAATTCCATACCCAAGGTTGCATTTGTGTGTCCTGATCTTCATATGAGTGCTTAATATTCCTGCCTACAGCTGACACTACAAAAATACCACATGGGGCTGTGGCCCCCCACTGCTGAGTAGCACCACCTCTTTCTCAGCTTCAGGCCA
>NW_006489214.1:0-798 GCF_000325575.1 Pteropus alecto | reverse complement strand
TCCTAGCATGCACGGGCAGTCGGATGGCCCTTGAGTGTCAAGGTGACCACATTTTGTTACACGCAGGGTAGTGGATTGTGCTGCTGTCAGTCTGACCAATTGCAGGATCTTAGACATTTGGGTTGCATTCCGTCGTCTGCAAATATGAACAATGCTGCCTGACACCCATCCAGGCCGTGTGCTCACACCTGTGTGAGAATGTCTGTAGGCGAATTCTCAGAGGCAGCGTCTCCAAGTGAAAGGAAAGTGTGTCTGTCGCCAAATTGCCCTCCATCCAAACGACCGTTCTCCAAACACAAAGAGGAAGAGCACCTGGTTCCAGACACCACTTTGAACATAGCACGGGACCACAGCGGGATGGTCTGAAAGACGAGAGGCGGATCTCAGTGTGACTGTTGACTACCCTTCTCTTTCTGTGAGCGGTGGCGAGCTGTCTTCAAATGCTTGGCTGTTCACCTTCCTGCCCCTGCATCGCCTTGGTTCACACCGCTTCTCAGTTTTCCATTTGACTATTGGTCTTTAATTGATTTCTAGGAGCCTTTACATATTAGAGATATTTGTACTTTGCAATATTAATTAAAACAGTTTTTCTCAGTGTGACATTTGCATTTTGAATTTGTTTATGGTGGGTTTGGCCACATAGAGAAAACTTGGTTCTTTGGTGGTCATTTTCAACCACTGTTTTTCCCTTTTGGTTTTGTGCTTTGTGTTTATGCTAATAAAGGCACTCTTCCCTCTGAAGTGAAAAAGTAATGGTTATTTTCTTTTGCTTTTATGTTTTTGTTTTTGTTTTTTTTT
>NW_006489213.1:0-798 GCF_000325575.1 Pteropus alecto | reverse complement strand
GATGACGTGCTGAGTGGCCCCCCTGCCACCTCCAGCCCGGGACTGTCACTTTGAGGAGACTCACGGTTATGATCTCATTCTACACTCTTCGAGGTTCCTGCCGGAGCCGCCCCAAGCCTGCGCCACCGGGGGCCCGGCTATTTCAGGGTGACGTTTTGGAGGCTACCGTCTGGAAGTCTCCCCCTCAGTCCGAGCGAAGAGAACCTTTTATTGCGACTGCCCAATAAATTCGTGCAAAAACTGGCAGCCCCTCAGGCCCAAGCCGCCCTGCGTCTCTCAATAACACTGCAAGGTCAGAGGATGTCACGCGACACACGTCAGTGCTGCGGCTGTTTCTAGGAGATTCCAGGTGGATCCAGAGACTGTCGTGCCGGCGATGAGAACGGGTAGCTGAGACGTACAAAGTCCCCCGTGAATCTGCAAACTCGCCTCCGTTTGTAACCCACTTCGTTTGGAATTTATGACTCCTGACGACGCTCGTCTGTCCGTCTGCTCCCTCCTGTCAGACTGTAAGCTGTTTGGTGTCGGGACCTGACTCGTATTTGAGTGCGAGCAGTAAGTAACATGGGCTTTCCAGGGGCTGGGACAGCGACACACCTGCCCCCAGGGGGCTGCCCACCATGGGCTAAGGTTAGGTTACGGGCCAGCAACAGAAATGCGGGAATCAGCGTTGCGGGCGAGAGTAACAGCAAAGCAGGTCTGGACCCGACACAGAGAGAGAGAGGTCGCATTAGCAGGTGCCCGGGGCTGGGGGCCTGGCGGAAGGGCGGGCTGGGGTGACACTGAGCTCTGCTCGTC
>NW_006489212.1:0-798 GCF_000325575.1 Pteropus alecto | reverse complement strand
GATATTATGGGATAAAATTGATTTTAGACAAAAAAGAAAAAAGTCATATCAGAGTGTTAATGAACTAAAAATTAATTCTCTCCCTTAGCAATTCCTTCGTAAACGTTCCAAACTATGGTTCTAAAACAACAGTTAAATACATGAGACTTAAGTTTACCATAAAAATGACATTGCTTTAACCTATTATTGAAAGTATGACAGATACTATGAGCCATAGAAAATAATTTTCTAATATAAAATTGTTGAATTCAATCAATACAAAGCAATATATGAGTAAAGTTCCAGCAGATACCTCTCTGAACTTCTTTTACTTTATCTGTGCTTTTCTTATGACACATACTTTTTTATTTACAAATATTGGCATTTTTGGACACAAAATTTTGTCTGTTTTATCTTTGCAGTTTCCTACAGTGGTAGCACAATGACTGGGATACTCAGTACACATTTTCTGAATCAAAGAATAAATTATGTAGAGCGTTAAAGGCGAGAAATAACGGCAGTAATCACTTCATAAATATAACAGTGGATATATACTTGCAGAGTTCTAAATGAGCCCAAATACTGCTTATCTATACCATATCCTATGAGAGGAAAGTATGGAGAGTTAGATAAAACTATAAAAGTGGTTCATGTGCACTCTATTTTGCTTCCTAGCATTCATCACAACTGTAATAAAGTAATCAGTTGAATCATCATTTGCTCAACATCTGCCTTTTCCACTTTAAATTTTATAAGGTAAGAACTGTAAAGAACTGTCTAACATGGACCAGTGGAACAGAATCGAGAGTCCAGTAGTAA
>NW_006489211.1:0-797 GCF_000325575.1 Pteropus alecto | reverse complement strand
GGGCAGGGGACACGCTGCACGAGCCTGGAGAGTTAGGCCCAGGGTGTGCAGACAGTTTCTCACAAGTAAGGGTCATTCTCCCTTGAGGTCAGATGCCAAGAAGCCCCTGGACCGTCTCTCTTTTCACGGGCAGGGATGGTCACAGCTGCTCCATTAAAAGGGCATTTTCATTCGTGATTCGAGTGTCACTTGGCAAAATCTGAGGGAGGGCTCTATTTTGGGTGGCGATGAAACGAATAAAAATGGGGGTGGTTGGGATGAAAAGGCACCTGGGAGAGAAGTTGTTGGTCCTTGAGACAAATAGACTCTGAGTTGCAGCCACCTGGAGAAGACAACCCCACATCCACATTAAGTAACAGATGCTCTTATCGGAAAGTGCGATTTAGTTCTACTTGCTCGGCAGCAAGTCGGCTGCTGGAGATTTCTATATTGTTTACAGTTGCATAGTTAAGGGAAGCTGAAGTTAAAATTCTTGAGGGAAGCTGTTTTCATCTGGGGTCAAAATCATCTCAGTAATGTCTGCCATTCATTGCAAGCACCAAACGTTGCTAACTCGGTTCCAGGTGGTTTACGGTCATCACATATGTATGTCGATAGCCCTACAGCATACACTATGGGACTCACTTGGCAGATAAAGAAGGTGGAATGTCTTCAAATTCCAGGTGAGTAAGAGACAGAGCTGGACTAGACCCAAGCTCTGAATTCCCCAAGAGCCCACAACGAGCCACTCCTCCAACGGACAGTGGGTCACCACATGTCATCTTTTGGCCTCCTACTCCAAAACCTATCTCAAGAGT
>NW_006489210.1:0-798 GCF_000325575.1 Pteropus alecto | reverse complement strand
TCTCACATGCTTCAATCAATCAGGGATAGAACGTGTCATTAAATGCTGGATAGCACATAAAAATTCTAATTCAGAGTAGTCTGAGAAACAACTTTTAATATTCTGAGGGAATTATTAGTCCCAGGAATAGATTCCAGGCATCAAAGCAGTTAAAGAACTACAAAGTAAGAAATGGCACAAAAAGAATCAAAACTGAGGAAGAGGATTTGTAGAAAAGTTTGAGTGGGAGGGGGTAGAGGGTGATGATGAAGGAATGCAAATTCTCAGCTGTTACTAGTTGTCCATTTAGGATGGAGATGAGTTTTTGTCTAAGTGGGTGGAAAGGGAAGAAATCTGTTTTGTTTTTCTACCTCAACATAATATTTTGTCCATATCAACATAATATTTTGTCCATATCCCTCCCCAGTCATTACTATGAATTAAGGTCGTAGGCATTTATTGCAGAATTTATTAAGGATGCTTTTTGGAAGCAATTCTGCAGTGAATTTAAAATTTTAAAACAATGTGGACACCATTAGTTGACTTTTAATGAAAAACACTTTGAATTTAATTTTTGAACTTAATCTTTCCTGTTCAGGAGAGAGAAACTTTCCTTTGAGTGAGTGATAGCATTATAACTGATACTTTTTACTTATACGTTTTAGTGAAATTCTGTGGAAATTTAGACAAAAAGAGAGCTCAGGATTTCCTCTTTCAGTTAAAGTTTATATTATGGCCTTTGGGGAAAATTTAAACAATTTGTTTTCCTTTAGAACACACCAGAGGGGACAAATTTCAGGTGTGTGTATGTGTGTGTGT
>NW_006489209.1:0-795 GCF_000325575.1 Pteropus alecto | reverse complement strand
GTAACTTTGTGCCTTCAGGGCCTGCTCAGGCCGGAATCTAGATAGACCACTTTCATCTGCTGATGAATGTGGCAATCATGACCATTTTCATGGTCTGATGGTTCAGATAACACCTGGATATTGGTGGGCAGCTCCATTTGCGTGGTTACATGGCACCATGTGATCAATTGTGTATATGGTCAGTCTCTACTAAGACCCAGTAGCAAGCCAAGAGCTTTTTTCTGGAAAGGAGAGTAGTTACCTGTGTAGGATGGCAGGACTTTTCTCAAAAGTCACAAGTAGCCACAGGTGTGATTCACTTCTAGGGGCCTGCCGAGGCTCCAGAACTCCAAACAGCAGCTTTATCTGCCACTGAGCTTCAAGTCCCATTAGATCCACTAGATCACGTGGCCCAAGGGCACAGCAGTTTGCAGGGTAGCCTGGAAATGACACAGAACCTTCTCCTGGTCTGCGCTCCACTCAAAACTAGACACTTGTTTGGGGCACTCAGCAAATGGGTAAGAGTCACACACCCCAAAGGGTAAACTGTTGCCTTCCAAACTCACTGACCCAGGCATTGTGCATCCTTCCGCATGGTAAGGGAGACCAGTGGCAAACATTTGCCCTCCATCTTAGAAGGTATATCTCAAATGTGTGCCCCACACAAGCTTAACAGAAGCCAAGAACCTCAGGACCTGCAAGAAGACCCAAGATAGCCAGTGGTATAGTTCCCATCCACATCCTAAGGCCTGAGACGCAGGCAAACTGATGGGCATGTTCAAGTCAGAGTCTGAGTCCGAAGCAGTGGAAAACCAA
>NW_006489208.1:0-797 GCF_000325575.1 Pteropus alecto | reverse complement strand
CCAGATTGCACCCTCCCCACCCCATGCCTGGGACAGGCTTTGAAGTGTATACATGGGAAGGCTGGGTTTGGAAGTATGAAGACTGTCCCGGGTCTAGTCCATTCAGAACTTATTGAAGGCCGCTGTGTGTCAGGGACCCTGGGAGGTGGGGAGCGATACAGCCAGAACAGAATAATGGTCATCTCTGGATATTACCACTGAGTGAGTGTTTAATCTTTGCCAGGCTCCATTCTTATCCCTTGGCCTGGATTATCTCATTTAACTGTGCAGTTAGCCTAGGAGGTGGACGCTTGCATTATTCCTCCATTGCACAGATTAGAACTCTGAGGCTCAGTCACTTGTCCAAGAGTTCTGTACTTGTAGGCATCAGACAGGTCAGTGCTGGAGCGCTTTCTCTTCAACCCTGGGCCATGGAGCTCACAACTAGATCTTTTTTTTTTCCTCTTCCTTCCTCCATTTACCCTTCCCCTTCCCCCCCAACCTCTCTCTCAACATTTTCTGAACTTTTACTGTGTGGCTGGTGTGTCTAGACTCAAAATAAGTTTACAACTAGGATGAAGGCGAGAAGCAGGCTTTTAAGAGCAATGGTCGCTGAGGAGCGTGATGAGCATTCTTCAGGTTTGTGGATGAGGGGAAGGGAAGAGGTGACAGATGTTGTCCAGCCAGCCTTTGCAAGGCTTCTTTGAGAAGGCAACTTAGAACCGGATCTTAGTATCTCTATCAGGGCCTCCAGGGGCAGAAGGACAGTCCCCGGGGAAGAGACAGCATGTTCAGAAAGAAGCCTGGATGCCTGAAAA
>NW_006489207.1:0-797 GCF_000325575.1 Pteropus alecto | reverse complement strand
CTGGGGACCCAGCTTTTGCCTTCCTCCCCTGGACTAAACTGTGCTTCCCCCAGTATCTTCAAGTGGCCAAATCCTTCATCACTAGGCCCCGTCCCCTCTCCTGAGTCTCGCATCTTTATTCAGCCCACCCAAAGGTGCTGAGAGCTTCCAGGGACCAGGCTGATGGCTGGGTACCCTGCTCCCCCCCTCACTCCAGGTAGGGCTGGGCACAAAGGCCTGAGGATCCAGAGTGTTCCTGGATTGATTGGGTCACCTGAGCCAAGCCCAGTCTCCTCCTGGGTCAGGTTTAGGACATAGGTGTCAGGACTGGAGCAGAAATCACTGAGGCCCTGAGAGAAGCAGCAGAAAAGGGGGCTCAAGCACTGCCACAATGGCACAGTCCCACAGACTAAGTGCCCCAGCCCCTCCTCCCTCAGACTCGGAAGTCCAGTTCCCCAGTCTCCTCCCTCAGACCTGGGGTTCCGGGCCCCCAGCCCCCTCCTCCCTTAGAACCCAAGCCGCCAGCACCTCAGGACATAGGAAACCAGCCCCAAGCCTCAGAACCTGTGACCCTGGCCCCCATGTTCTTCCTCTCAGGACCTAAGGCATTGGACTCCACCACCCCAGGATCCAAGAGTTGGGGCCACCAGCTCCCTGAGTCTCAGAGCCCAGGGACCTGGCCCCTGCACTCACCACAGCTGTGGCTGCCTCCAGGCCCAGGGAGCCCCAGCTCAGGACAAGAACCACGAGACTCATCACTGTCATCCTGTGGAGAGAGGGGACTGGACTCTGGGTTCTGCAGTCTTTCAACTTCCCAC
>NW_006489206.1:0-798 GCF_000325575.1 Pteropus alecto | reverse complement strand
CAAACGAAATACTTGAAAGTTGCTAAGAAGGTAAATTTCTAATGATCTTATCTCAAAAAGGAAATGATAATTATGTGAGGTGATGGAGGTGTTAAAAATGTGACTGTGGTAATCATTTCACGATGCGCAAGTGTATCAAATTAACATGTGTACCTCTTAAACTTACACAACATTATATATCATTTCTAGGTCAATAAAGCTGGATAAAAGGGAAACCAACACTCATTCAAAACAAAACCAACCCAAAATTCATTAACAGTAGAACGGACAAAAAAATGTATTGTATGCTGAAACAATGGGATGTTATAAGCAATGAAAATGAACAAACTATAGGTCTATACAACATGGATAAATCTTAGATAATGCTGACCCCCTGCTTAAAAAAAAAGCAATATGCGCATGTATATAAAACAAGATTTCATTTATATAACAAAAACAAAAATAAAACCTAAACCTACTAAACTGCATTGTTTAGAAATTGTGTGGTAAACTAAAGGAAAAAGTGGAACAATTACTACTATAAAATTCAGAATAATGGTTATCTCTAGGGGGAAGGAAAAAATTATGTTCACACAAGCACCTCTAAGGTGGAGGGAGAAATTACGTTCACGCAGGTGGGACATATGTGGACTTTCTGTACTATCGTTAGTGTTTTATTTCTTGAGAGTTGTTATATGGCTATTTATATTATTTATTAAATCGTGTTCTTAGCTTTTATGCTCTTTTTCTTTATAATGTAATTCACAGTTAAAATGGTAAAGGAAAAAATTTTAAAGAAAATAAAACTCTAAATTTTTT
>NW_006489205.1:0-797 GCF_000325575.1 Pteropus alecto | reverse complement strand
TTTTTTTTTTTTTAAAGAATGGAGAAGGTGTTAGAGCACGTGTAGATGCTGATTGGAGGGATCCAGTAGAGAAGGAAATGTTGACAGTTAGGGAGAGAAAGGAAAATTGATAGGGTTTTGTCCTGAGAAAGCCACAAGGCATGGGATGTGAAGCACGGGTGGGGGACGGGGCCTGGGACAGGGACAGGGACACCTGTGTATGAGTGTGAGCATGGAACGGAGGGTGCAGATGAAGGCAGGCTTTTTTAGGTTGATGATGGGAAGTTCAGGGAGTGCTGCTGGCTTCATTGTTCTCTGTGAATGAGGAGGTCTCACCTTCTCTATTGGGCGATTAGGGGTATGTGAGGCCAGTTGTTTAAAAAGTATGTGGAAGACGTTTCATTTGGACATCACAAAAACGGGACTGAGAGCTGAATAGAATAACAGGGATGCCTGATGGGGGTCAGCTGAGGTGGAAGATAATGGATTCATATTGGTCTGTCCCAGCACTGGATGAGGCAAAGGCAAAACATTGCCCTGGTCTGAGGCTGCCACTCGGCCCCGATGGATGCATCTGATGGTAAGTGAAGGTAACAGTCGAGGATACTGGTGCGGAGTGCCGGGAAGAGTGGGCTGCAGAGTTAGAAGACAAGAGCAGAGGGAGTGGGTGGTAGAAAGTAGGGGAGTCAAGATTCTCAAGGTCTGGAGGGTGAAAAGTTTCAGATGAGACGTCTCCATATATTTTCCCACCGGTAAAGTTGTTTTGTTGATGAAGTGGTTGAGAGTGTGGCTAGGTGAGTGGACAGCTGCCTGGGGTA
>NW_006489204.1:0-797 GCF_000325575.1 Pteropus alecto | reverse complement strand
GCTTACAGTCCCTCCCAAGTTTCAAATGCATGAAAGAAACTGCAAACCCGCTGCCCTGTGGAGCATTTGGTCTTGCTCCGTAGTGCACGTCATCGGTTTGGGCTCAAATAAACTCTTATAAAAATCCTGCCCGGGTGTGGATGTTTCTGACACTGACATCCGGCAAAGTTTTTAAGGGTGCCGGTGCCCCTTTCAGAGGCTCATTCCCACAGGCTTGGTGGCGGGACGTCCCCTGGGCTCCATGTGGACCATAACCACGTGCCCACCGAGCTGTTGCATGGTCACGTGCGCCCACCCGAGTGTGCTCCTCCCTGAGCCATCGGTACCACCCCCCCAGCCACCCTGCAGCGTTGCTCAGGGCGGGCCATGGCGTGGGCCACGTGCAGGCCTCTAGGGCCATCCTGGGAGCGAGTTCGCACCATCTCCCAGGGGCCTGCGAGACCCTTCAACAGTGAATCTTAGCAGAGCACTTCCAAGCCAGCAAACGCTTCTGTGACCAGCCCCTCGGGACTCAGTCCCTCGGAACCGTCGGTGCCCATCCCCCACCCCAAAACCAGCTGACTTCTCCTTCCTCCCTTATCAGGCCCAGCTCCTCCCAGCTGTTACCTTGTGAGTCAATCCTCATTATAGGTCTAAAGTCTAGAAGTGGGTTGGGGCCGATCCTGGGGTGGGGGGACACTTGTTGCCTTATGGGACAGAGGCCTCTGTGATTGTCTTCCAGGGCAGTTGTTGGGGTGCCGGCATTTAACAGGGAGGGTGGGACGTTGCTGAGGCTTGGGGGAGTGTGTGTGGATGGC
>NW_006489203.1:0-797 GCF_000325575.1 Pteropus alecto | reverse complement strand
TGCTCCTCAATGTCCCTTGTTCCTCAGCAGAGGTGTCCCCTCATCCAGTGGTTCTGCATGTAAGCTTTACTGGACTTTTACTTGGGTTAGAGGTTTAATTTTTAAGAAAAAGATGACCTTTATTTAAATATTCATCTATCCTCCACTGCCTGTGCGCTCTGGACAATAACATCTTATTTACTTCCTTGTCTACTTCCTTGCTTGGATCATGTTGTCATGGCCCCAGTCCTCAGCAGTGGTAGTTGTCACTGGTTCCTGGCTCAGGAGAGGGATCAGTCACTCTCAACTATCAGACCGGGCTAAGACATAACAGGGTCATGGTGTTGCACTCCACAGTCAAGATGAAGATTTGTTGAATTTATACAAGAGCTCTTAGCTGCTCTGAATACCAGTAATTGCTATTTATATTTCTGAAATATGTAGAAATAGTCATTTGTAAGAAAAGAGAAATGAAAGTTCTCCAAATGAACAGGAAACACAAGATAGAACAGAGAACAAAATTGAGTAGCTGCCAGAGCCAGGAACCATCAAAGGGGCCATAGAATGGAGGTTTCCAGCTGTGTGGACACAGAGAGAAAACCCAGGCCCTCATGGGAAGGACAGGTCAGGGCTCCGAGTACAAGTTGGAAGCTGTGGTCCTCCTGCTTAGTGTTTGCAGGTGGGCACAAGAATGTCTCTGCTCGCTGGGTCCATGGTCAGCACTGAGTCACCTCCCCTATGAGAGTGTGAAACAGACTCACTGCAGTTTCTTCTGACACGTGAGCATGAAGCCAGCACTGACCCATCCCTGCCTAACA
>NW_006489202.1:0-797 GCF_000325575.1 Pteropus alecto | reverse complement strand
TATGTATGTTGCTCCTACTCTTTATAATCTGCTTTGCTCATTCACTACACAGACACATGTTTCCAGTTTATTTCATATTTTTCTAAATATCTTCCATAAAAGATGCATTTTATTCCATTTCATGGGTGACGTATCTTATTTAATCAGTTCTCAAAGTTCTGGACATGTAAGAAGTTTTCATGTTTTTGCTATTATAAGTGGTACTGTTAGAGTTAGATTTTTAGCCTAATCTTCACAATTATGTATACCTAATAATAAATTTTCTACATTAAAGAGTGAGAAAAATTGTATTGTTATATTGGCCTCCAGAAATTTGTACCAGTTTATGCCTCCTTCAATTCTCCCTCACCAGTGTATAAAAGTACTACATTCCCTGTAACTTTCCTATCCTGATACTATAATTTAAAAAAATTAGTGCAGTTTGATAAATGTGTTAACTTACATTTCTTTGATTATTAATGAAATAGAAACTTTTCATAACTTTATTGGCCACTGCATTTTTCCATTCATGAGTTGCCTTTTTCCCCTTTTGTTCGTTTTCTGTCATTATAATTGTGGCTCTCATATTGATTTGTAAGAGTTATTATATTTTAAGTGTATTAGCCATTTGTCATACCTACAGCAACCGTTTCTCCCAGTTCACAGCTTGATTTTATGTATGTTTATTTTTTTAACAATGAAACTTACAAAATTTCTATAGTCCAGTTCATCAGTCTTTTATTTTATAGAATATTTTTATTTCTAGTTGGACATGTCTTTCATTTGTTTTCTTTTAATAAATATTATTGATTATTATT
>NW_006489201.1:0-797 GCF_000325575.1 Pteropus alecto | reverse complement strand
GGTCTGCGGCCCAGGGGTTGGGGACCCCTGGTCTACAGGACGGGCACCATGAGGTTTGGTCATGTCTGGTAGCCTGGATTATGGATGTCAGGTGGCCTGGACACGTGAGATTTTTAGCGGGCAATCAGAGGGTTATCTGGAGGTATGGTGTATGTCCAGATATAGAGCCAGGCATTGACGCGGGACTGGAAAGTTTAAAGAGTTTGAGTTACCAGGCTAGTTAGAACAAGAATAGTCTTTTCGTGCCTCGACCTTCATAATGCTAATAATCTTGGCAGCTCAGTTAAAGTGACTTCATTTTATATATATTCCCTGTCGTTACTCTTTCTTTAAACAATACAGAAAAAGTAAATTTTTCTACCATGCTTTAACACTAGAACCGTCTAAAAGTCAGTACAAAGTAAAACAGAAATCTCAGATTTTGTTTGCAGGAGGAATTCTGTGCTGTGATGTCCTGAGGGCAAGCGGGGAGGGGAAGGTGGTGAGTGGGAAACACCACGTGGGGGCGCTGGCGGGCTGTCTTCCGTGGGACTGCACAGGGCAGCACTTGTCTTGCCAAGTCCTTTGGCCTTGGCTAGGCCCAGAAACCTTTTAGCCAGCACGTGGAGAGTGGCCCTCTATTGGGGCCAATCTCCTCTCACCCAAGCTCCCAGAATTCCATACGGCCACCTCAGTCACTCTCCTGCAGGTGTTTCCCAAGGGGAAGCCCACTCGTGGTCAGGTTATGTGGTTGAGGGTGGAGTCAGAACCCGGGGAGTTACAGGACTCAGACAATTGATGACGTCAGGCTAAGGTAT
>NW_006489200.1:0-797 GCF_000325575.1 Pteropus alecto | reverse complement strand
TCAGTCTAGGGTTCTACTAGAGTGATTCTTTAACCTAGAGCTTCAACTGAGACAATAAGAGTCACAGAGATGACTCCTCCACAACACAGGATGAGAACTATGTCTGGTTTTACATGAAGTTTAACTTAAGCTACTTTTGTGGATATTGCATTATATATGATAGACAGGTAGGTTCTGACATCAGCTTTAATTCCTCCTTCACTATGTGAATTAATTTGGC
Organism: Pteropus alecto; assembly: GCF_000325575.1. NCBI lineage: Eukaryota > Metazoa > Chordata > Mammalia > Chiroptera > Pteropodidae > Pteropus > Pteropus alecto. Next base: position 577 of record NW_006489200.1, on the reverse strand, counting down.
TTGGTATGGCTCAGAGCATAATCTTTTGTAATGGTTTGAGGTTTGCTTTTCTTTTGTACAGGATCTACTGATCTTCTTTGTGTGTGTTTGGTTGGTTTAGTTTTTAACATTACCTGAAATCTCTTCTTATTTTGTGAGCATACTTAAAGTTTACTTTATCCACTGAGTTGCTTAAAGGAAAATTGCTTCCTTTAGTTTTTCTGAAGACGACCTACTGCCAGTTATTCCTTCCCCTGGAGATCTGCCCTGAGTGCCTGGGCTCTGTGTCTTTTGTTTACGTTTTCCCTTTTTCATCTTAACAGTCTGTGTCCTGTCTGTGCTGTGCTAATCCTTTCCATGTATTGAATGGCTACCATGTATTACCTCTCACTTTCACAGTAATCTTGCAGATTGGTATGATTATCTCCATTTTGCAAATAAAAAAAAATAGCAATCTAAGAAATTCAGTGCCTTTTCAATTGGGAATATTGGCACCAGTCACATGGCGGCTAAAGCAGAATTGTTCCTGAAACAGAAGGGGCAACTGTTCCAATAGACAAACTTTTACTCTTCGCGTTGCCCTTTTGGGGTGAATTTT
>NW_006489199.1:0-797 GCF_000325575.1 Pteropus alecto | reverse complement strand
TAAGCTGCTCTATCTCCTGGAATGCCCTCCATCCTTCTCTGCCCTGAACACCTACTTCTCTTTTGGAGTCTGTCAGCTCTGCTGTGAAACCTTCTCAGTCCCCTCCCCAGCAACCAAGGATTTGTGAGCCCCCTCCAGGTAGGTGCTCCCTCAGCCCTCTGGAAGACCACCATCAAGTCAAGTGACCCCCTGTCTGTCTCCCATCCTCTAGCCTGGAGCTTGGCAAGGATATACCTTGTGACCAATTCATCTCTGTGTCTTGAGAGTCTGATGCCATTTCACTGTTTGAGCAATGAATGAATGACTGAATGAGGCTGTTATTGGTGGAGGGGTGCCTGGAAGTTACCATGATCCTGGGGAGGGGGATACTAGAAGGTACCATGCAGTTGGCTGGCCGGGGGCGATGCACCTATAGGGTACCAGGGCTGTGTGGGTATCTGTGGCCTGGCCTTACCTTCAATGCTACGGGCGTGTCCTCCAAGCAGTAGACCCTGAGGCTGTACTCCAGGGAGGTGCAGAGGGCTGGGGCGAAGATGGCCAGCTGGAGCCGCTTGACTGCTGAGCGAGAATAGGACTCACCCGTGAACACATAGGTGCCCAGCTGGTCTAACAGGATGTGGCAGGCCCTGGCCTCCAGCTGGCAGTAGCAGGGAGTGTCCAGGGTCTCCTCATCCAGGGTCACCACCTCCTGCAGGGTGAGAGTGGGGTTGGGGCAGACAGGTCACATGCAAGGCCCTAGAGAGGTCCATCCAGGTTGGGCCAGGGGGAAAGGAGGCAGGTTCAGATAGTGGGCCAGG
>NW_006489198.1:0-797 GCF_000325575.1 Pteropus alecto | reverse complement strand
GCCCAGCCCCTGGCCCTGCGCCTGCCCGCAGCTGGCCTTCCGTGATGGTGCTGAGGACACAGAAGCTCTGAGAAGTCCAGCTGTCAGAGCCTCATCCGACCCAGCGCTTCCGCAAACTTGACCGTGGACCCTTCTTCCCCGAAGCCCCGAAAGTCAACACCAGATCGAGGTTCTAGCTGGTCCGACTCCCACCAGAATCGTGCTCCCCGAGACTCACATGTCCCAGCACACGGGGGCCTGAATGTCTTTTGGCAAAACTGGGGACGGGGTGGGGCGGCCGCCCCGGCCCTCAAACCACAGGACTTGGGCTTTGGGGTGGGCGCCCTACCCCGTCCCCAGACTCATGAGCAACGTGAATGACACTGCCCAGCTTCCCGCAGGTCCACCTGGGGTGCCGCCTGAGCAGAGGGGACAGAGAAGGACCACGTTCTCTAGGTGGCAATACGAACCTTTGGGCACGCTGGCCGCGCTGCAGCTGGAGTCGCGGGCCCCTCGGAGGCGGCCTGGGCAGCGCGTGACGCCTTCTAACGGGGACAGGCACGCGGGGCCGAGCCACGGGGCCACCAGCCCTGGCACGTCACTCTCCGCTCCCTCTGCTCTGGCAGTCACGGCCCACGCGGCTCGTCCCCCACCTACGGTCCCCGGGAGCACTTCCTCCCGCTGAATTAGCTTGGAAGAAGAGTTTCAGGACGGACGTGACCCATCGTCAAACACGACTGAGGGACAATTTTCTCTGCTGGGGACGCTGAAAGACAGCAGGAGGCTGGGCCATCTGGGTCTCGTCACTCCCTCGGCAC
>NW_006489197.1:0-797 GCF_000325575.1 Pteropus alecto | reverse complement strand
GCTTGTTCAGGGTGGCATGACCATAGACTAGGGAGTAACATTTATTGAGTGCCTATCATGTGCCTGACTTTTATTTACATTGGTTTATTTATCCCCCTGCCCCCTGACCCCAACCCTACACAGTGGGGACAATATTCCCATTTTATTCACAAGGCGACTGCACAGTTGGAATCACACAGCTCACAAGTGGCAAAGAATTTGAATCCAGGACTCTCGACCCCAAACCTTGGGCTCTTTCCATGACACCATTCTGCCTCCCAAAGGTTACATGAGGGCAACAGGAAAAATGGGGACAGAGAGTGTGGACTGCTAGATCTTTGGAAGAAAATTCTTCTTCCATGTAAATGAGACACAGGACCAGAAATACAGCTGACCTGTTATTAACATAGCTGCCACTGTGTAGTCTGGAGTGACCTCGACTGTCTTGGCATCCTACACAACATCACCTGTAAGTCACTAATGAACTCACTTTATGGCAAAAGAAGTTCAGTACCAGGCTCTAGATGACAAAATTAACTGATTTTACTGTGTAACCTATCACTCAAAGGCTTGGCAGGACCTCGAATGACCATCTGAAGACTGCTGGGAAATAATGTCCAAAATGGTTGGGGATCCTGTCCTATGGATTTTACCTAGTGTTCCCCGCGCATCCAGAATGCACAGTCTTAGCACCAAGGGAGGAAATGGGAGAGGCTGCATCTCACTTTAGACTATTATACCTAACGACCCACGGAGAGCATTTTGGCTTCCCATGCCTGAAATCTTCGTTGGTTTGGAGGTCCACCAGGAAGCATAGG
>NW_006489196.1:0-793 GCF_000325575.1 Pteropus alecto | reverse complement strand
TGTCTGGGGTGATTCCAGTTAGAGATCATTTATTCTACAATATGTATGAAGCACCTATTACAAGGCACTTTTGGAGACTCTTAGCATAACTCAATGAATGAAGCGGGCACCATCACTGGGCTTGAGTTCTAGTCAGTGAGTCAGACAGTCACACTAGACATCATTCACAGGTCCTGTCTACCATCCATCAGATCCGATGCCATCAAGGTCTCTACATCTGGAGTCATGTCCCCATATATTGACCAGAGTGACACACCACAGGACCAAGTGAAAAAGTGAGTGGTCTTTGGGACTACCGCCTCCTATGTCTACCAAATGAAGGCTGTGAGTAGAGGGATGGCCTGCCAGAACCTGATCTTACATATATTCTGATTCCCAAGAGAGGGCTGAGGTCTGGTGGCTTTCACTGCAGGAGGACAAAAGTCAAAGAGAACTGCTAATGGGGACTTAGGCAAGAGAGGGGCTAGGCTGAGTTCTCCCCTAGAGTCCCATCCCCACCAGTCTCATCCTGCTCTGCCTGCCCCTCCACCTCCATCTCTCCCGATCACCATCACCAGGCTCAGAACAGAAGATATGGTAAGTAGCGTGCTCACAAGTCTGTCTCATTCCTCAGTCCAGAGGCCCAGGGTGGGCAGTATTCAGGACTTTGGGGATAAATGACAGTGGGAAGGAGAGACTCACACAGACTCTATGTTGAACATCCTGAATCACCAGGCCCGTTCCAGCCAGGACAACCACACAGAGATTGGGGGAGGATGGGGCTTGTCCCCTGGACCGGCACGGGTCGGCAGAG
>NW_006489195.1:0-796 GCF_000325575.1 Pteropus alecto | reverse complement strand
GGGGTCAGAGGGGGGTTATTGCCCTCATTTCACATTTCGGGAACAGAGGTGCAGGCTAGTCAAAGAAGTTGCTACCTCACAGCTGGGCCGAGGCAGAGACCCAGCTCCAAGGCACATGTCAGGCTCTCGCTCCTCCCCCAGGCAGCTGGGAGACACCTCCGGGGCTCGCGTGCTCAGCCCCAGTCTGCCTGTCCCCTCAGCACCCAGAGCTCACTGCTGGGGGCAGCGCGCAGGGCGAGGCTTGTTCTTACCGTAGGCGCTTTCTTCATCTCTTGCCATCTTCCGTCCTCCCATGCTCACCTGAAAGAGCCCCAGACACAGTTCGTCCTGTCATCCACTGATTCGCTCCTTCACACGAGTCAATGGTCTCAGTGCCTACGACGGGTCAGGCAAACCCCAAAGAGCTGGTGACACCACAGTGAGAACGTCACGGTCCCTGCTTCCCTGCGCATCAGAGCCGAGGGAGGAACATTGGAGGGACCCGCCTGGGGCTGGGGCCACACTGCGGGAGCGTCCAGTGAGCCGAGTTTTGTCCTTCCGGGGACCCAGATGCAAAGGGCAGAGGGGCGACTACCACGATGTCGGCGAGCAGAGCAGCGTTAGATGTTCATTTCTCTCCAGCCTCGTGACACCTGCCCCCCTCGCTCTGCTGCCCCTCCCCCGAGCAGATGCCAGGGCCTCTCTTCCAGGAGCCTCGAGCTCTCACGCCCGTGACCCTTCAGCCTCTCCCACGCTCTGAGTCCCGTCTGTGCTGCACCTTTCTGTTCGTTTCCAATTCTCCCTCTCCCTGTCGTCT
>NW_006489194.1:0-796 GCF_000325575.1 Pteropus alecto | reverse complement strand
CCCCACCGCACTGCGCCTGCGCGCGCGGTTTCCGGAGCCGGGGTCCAGCAGCGCTCTGGGCCTTTGCCTCACCCGCACTGTTTTTGGAGGTCCGGGTTAGTGGGGCTTTCCGCTTTTGGTACTTCATTCATTTCTGCTCCTGGTGGACGGCTGACCTTTACAGACACCGCAAATTCACCGTGCCAACCCAGACTCCTAAGTCACCTCGGTGAATGACATTCACTGTCCACCGAATTGCCCAAGTCAGAAACCTGGGTATCATTCTCGCTCTCCCTTACCTCCTTAATCCCATCCAAAACTAGGTCCTCTGGACTCTGGAATGGCCCGCAAATCCATTTGCTTTTGTCTGCCACCTCCCTCGTTCAACCAGACCCTCCTTATTTTGGGGTACATTATTCCAATAGACTTCTGTTTCCACACTTAAATTTCATTTAATCCTTACACAGTGGTGCCAGAATTTCTTTTTTGGAAAACAAATGTGTCACTCCCCTGGTTTTAACTTTTCAGTAGCTTCCCATTGCTCTTTAGAGAGATGAGCACTGTACATGCAGTGGTTAAGGACGCAAAAGATCCGGAACTGCCTTGTTAAAAATCCTACCTCTACCACGAAGTTGTGCCACCTTGAGCAAGTAACCAAATTTCACTGTCTTAAGCTCCTTATCTGTAAAGTGGAGGTAATAATAGTACCTACCTAATACAATTGTCTGTAAGGGTCTTAGCTAACACTTTAGCTAAGTGTTAGTTTTTATCATTAAGTCCGTCTCATTACCTCTGTTTTCACTTGGCCTGTGCTTAC
>NW_006489193.1:0-796 GCF_000325575.1 Pteropus alecto | reverse complement strand
AAAAAAAAAAAAAACTAGTGAGAAGAGTGGTATTGTTTTACATTTTTTTCATGTCTATCTTATGAGAAAGATAACACTGGATTCTCATATCTGTCTCTGCATTCATCTATCGTGGCACCACATATCACATAGCTTCTGAATCTCCACTGAAATGAGAGTGAAAAAAGCAAATAACATCTCAGTGTTATTGTGAACATAGTTTTGACCTCACAGACCCCTGAAAAAGTCTCAGGGACACCCAAGGGCCCCTGAAAAAAGCATGCTGCTCATTGGAAATAGACCTGGATTTGAGTTCTGGTTATGCTACTTTCTAGCTAGGTGACCTTCGGCAAATTAATTAACCTTTCTGAGCTTCCCTTTTCTCATCTGTAATGCAGCTCACCTCATAGCTTTGTGGTGAGGGTTAAATAAGATAACATATGTGCCTGGAACATATTCAGCACTCGGTAGATGTGACCCATTTCTATTGTCACGGAAGTTTGGGGCTGGGTGACTGATAAGTAGTAATGTCATTGGCAGGAATAGGAATGTAAAGTGCAGGGGGAGGTTGGTAAGAAAAGTTCAATTGGGTCATGGTATGTTTGAATTGATGATGGGCCGCCCAGGTGGACTAGCCAAGCTGGAGCGCTGGGGTCAGGTCCCAGCTTGATATGATTTGTGAGTGGTAGAGTCACAAGAGGAAATGGAAGATGTAAAGGCCAAGAATGCCAGCTCCGCGAGAACAGGAACCGTGTCGTGGATCCCCAGCTCTGAGAACAGTGCTGGGCACAAAGTGTTTGTTGATGTGATTGAATGC
>NW_006489192.1:0-796 GCF_000325575.1 Pteropus alecto | reverse complement strand
GTGTGTGTGTGTGTGTGTGTGTGTGTTCTAGGCAGTGTAATGTAAGTTTTTTCTCCTCATGTTAGTAGCTCAAATTAATGTTTACGAAAAAGTCAAGTACACTAAAGAAGATGATATGCTAGATGTTCTACCTAATCTTTTAGGTAAAGCACAGAGTTCTTCATTCTGCTGAATTAGGCTCTAGAGAAGGTAGAGAGAATACAAACCAGAGAAGAGAAAGTAGATAAATATGTTAAATATGTTATTGAAACTTCTTTTAAAAGTAACTCATTTTTCTCAAAAGATAGAATTGTTATATTATACTTGTCTCCTATCTTCCGGAAGCTGTATGGCTCAAGAGAACGTTTATAGATTTCAGACTTCCCAATAATAATTATTTTCAGACTTTTAGCCTCTGCCAATAATTCTTCTGAGTGACTTGAACAAAACAAACATAAATTTCTTGTTTCCATTGCTCTTATTAAAATCAGTCTGTGACTTTCTCTTTCTAACACATCTAATACAATTTTACTGCTTGGAGTTTTGGCCTTACACCAGCTAGTCAGGCTTATCTCCTCCTTCCCTCTAATACAGCAGTTCTCAAACTTTAGTCAGCATCAGAATCACGTGCAAGCCTTGTTAAAATATGGATTCCTAGTCTGCTGCCCCAGAACTGCTGATTCAGTTGATCTGGGGTGGGATCTGAGAATATGCAGCATCAACCTCAGGTGTTGTTGATGCTGCCAGCTCAGGGACACCACACTTTAAGAACCGCTACCCCTCCTCCTCATGAAGATGGTGCTGAAAGCAAAGAAGG
>NW_006489191.1:0-796 GCF_000325575.1 Pteropus alecto | reverse complement strand
CACAGTCAGCCTCGCTCCCCACAGCTGCCTGGACCAGGGTTCCCCCGCTCCTCCTCATTCCGTCTGGACCTGCCTCGCATTGGCCTATTCACCTGAAAAATGAATAAATCTACTGTTTCGTAAGTCACCGAATTTCAGGGGCCTCCATTCTGTTACTTTGGCATAGCCCAGCTCAACCTAAGTAACGCACTCACCGACATGGCATACGGACAGATGCAGCCAAGAAAAATTACCTGGAAATTACTTTGCTAACTCCCATTACCTTTCTTCTTCACTAATCCTAGGGAACAACTTTGACAATCATATATTTTTTCTCTCGTACACATCCGATTGATATGATTTGCAGACCGCTTGGGAATGAAATAAAGCTTGTGCCCCTGACTCCCAAGAATCCAGATTGATATTGAACACAATTAAGAGTTATTTAGGTGTTTTTCTTCTGGACCTAATAAATTCCATTAGGAGCCCAGAAGTAATTTCTCACTCGAGCACAGCTCCTGCCAAGGAGATGGACTGGGCGTCAGACACCTTGGGGTTTCTAGCCGGCTCTGACCGTTGCCCGCGCATGACGTGCGCGGTCTGGTTCCTGTCCCTGAGGGACCGCTGGCATCAGTCTATATCCTAAGGCCAATAACCACAGGGCACACGCGAGCTGCTTAAAGAGTCTTAGAGGAAAAGGAGTAGAGAAAGAATAAGCTTCTAGTTGTTTTACTTTAAATAGAAGTTTGGTATCAAAAGGGAAATTTGTTCTCATTCAGTTTATAAATGATAATTCCTGGCAGAGTCTTTTTTTTTT
>NW_006489190.1:0-796 GCF_000325575.1 Pteropus alecto | reverse complement strand
TTTTTTGTGAATCACTCAATTAGTCTTGTGCTTCACAAAAAATATGGGTCTTTCCCCAGCTCCTGTCTCACAAGAAGGTGGGTCCCTGAATCATGTCTGGTCTATGCGTCAATCCTAGCGGCTCCTTCCTGCTTTCTAGAGATTGGTTTAGGTGATGTCACGTGGTATGGTTGTGGCCAGTTAAAATCAGGGGAAATCTGTGCTGTTCCCAAGATGTTTTTATCTCATGCCTGACAAGAGGTACAAGAAACAGATGTTCCTTTTTCTACGTCTGGAGATTGTTTTCCATGATGCCGAGACCTGAGCCACCTCTTGGAGCCGTGCTGGGCAGCCTCGGAGGACAAGCCAACCCTCAGAGAGATGGCTGAGCCGAAAAACAGGGCCTGGGTTCGTGCTGGTGTGATCAGACAGACTTCTGAATTAACTGACCAGTGCAATTCATCCTGTCTGCTCTTGCCTCTGCCAACTCTTGTTTTTAATCCCTGACCTTGAACCTGAGTTTCAACACCAACTGGATCTTTCTGATTTTGACCTGGATCTTTCTGCACAATTTTTGGCTTCATCCCACGGCCTCCTGATTTCTCAAGTCTCGGGCAAAGGGGCCGCGTATGTCTTTCCTGAACTTTGGCCAGGGAGGGGCCACGCGGCTCTCTGTATCACCTAACCATGCTGGTTTCCAAGCAGGGAATAAAGTGACTCAGATACCTTCGGTCTGGCCCAGAGCATCTCAGGGCTTCCAGTGACATCCTGCCAGTGGACACTGCTTTCCAAAGCAAGTCCGGAACTGGCAGGGAGA
>NW_006489189.1:0-796 GCF_000325575.1 Pteropus alecto | reverse complement strand
TATTAGTTTGTGTGTTCAAAATTGATTATTTATTGTAAGACTTTTATTACTGCTAAGATTTAATGTCAAAATATTGGATATTACAAAGATGGTTTGGGATAATTACTAAAGCTTATAAGATAATATTAATTATTTCGATAAGTGTATTATTAATAGAAAATGAACCTATGAGCATTCAATTTATCAAAAAATAATAAGGTGAGGGCAATAAAAAAAAGTAAATAAGTTGTTTTCAAGTGATTGCAAGAGACTTCCTCCCTAGAGCATTCCAGCCATGGGGAAAAGCTAGCTCAGATGCCTAAACTGGAGGTGTAATTAGTTTGACTGAAGAAGACTATATCGATGTGTTTTAAAAGAGTGATGGTGAGATGAGGTCCAAGAGTTTATAGATCATGTCGTAACTAGTAGGTCCTTATAGGGACTTAGCTTTTACGAAGAAACTTCTGTAGTGCTGATCTTATCTGACTTGACATTTTAATAAAAACTGTCTGGCATCTGTGTGGAAAATAGGCTGGGAGCAAAGGTGAAAGCTAGGAGATCAGTCACAGTGATATTACAATAATATAGGTGAGAGATGATGGTAACACAGAGTGAATTGTTAGAAGTGGCAATGATGGGAACTGTAATTTTCGATAACAGTATGTTCTGACAGAATTTACAGGTACATTATGATAGAAAGAGAAGTATCAAGAATGACTACAAATTGTTTTATTATTATTAATTTTTAATTAAATTTATTGGGCTAACATTGATCAATAAGCTTATATAGATTTCAAGTGTACAATTCAATAATACA
>NW_006489188.1:0-796 GCF_000325575.1 Pteropus alecto | reverse complement strand
TCCCTGTGCTTGATATTTCTGAATAAAGAACCATCTTGATTCAATTTCTCCAAGTCTTTACTGCCCATTCTGTGTCTGGTTTTGCAGAATGGGGTTGGTTACCTGGGTGTCTGCCAACACTCGCCCCTGTTATCAGTTCACCCTTTGCTCGTGCATTCGGAGGTAGCTGGTACCTCCAGTTACTGAAATCTCCTGAGGTTCTGTGACCCAGATCACCTGATTTATACCCCGCCTTGACAAGTCCTTAGATTTTAGTTTTCTTCACTCTGTTACTTTCTTCACTCAGTTCACATTCATCAGTTCACATTCTTCGGCTCAGAACTTGGTTGACATATCTTATCCATTATTGCCTCCTCTCTCGTTCTGGTTTCCTTATCGCGTTCAAGTTTCTCACTCTATTAATACCCTTTTATCCCTCCGATGCCATTTAAGTGGGTGTCTCTGGGGAGGAATGGAGATAAATGGATGTGTTCAATCTCCAGTGTTTACCTGGAAGTCGACTGGTTTTTTTGTCTGTTTGTTTGTTTGCGTTTCAGTGAATGACTCTGCATGTGGGTGACAAAGGAAGAAAATCAGAGAGTGTGTTATCCTGACAAAGTCTCTCTCTGAACTGCTAATTCACAATGGCCTCATTTTCTAGAATAACACCCAGTATTTAGGGCTACTCTGGCATCCTTAGATCTAGATGAAATTAGCTGGAACCCCAACCTCTCATCCTGTTCTTCCTAAGAGTTCCATCATTTCCAAAGCTCATACTTTTCCCAGGAATCTTTTTCTCTGTTCAGATGGACTAGCC
>NW_006489187.1:0-796 GCF_000325575.1 Pteropus alecto | reverse complement strand
TATAACATCATGACCAACAGTGAGTGGTCAAGGTAAGAACGAGTCATTATTATCTTGTCCTAATCACTCACTAATGTAGATGACATTAGGTTCAACAGGACTGTGCTATTACAGGTATCGGTGACATTCAAAGATGTGACTATGGCCTTTCCCCAGAAAGAATGGGAGCAGCTAGATCCTGCTCAGAGGAACCTGCACAAGGATGTGATGCTGGAGAACTACAGCCACCTCGCCTCAATGGGTAAGGACGGTTTCTTTGTAATTCAAAATATGTCCACTGTGATGCTTCCCTCTGGAGCCCTTGCTAAAGGTGACATTGAATTTTTGAGTCGAGGAGTTTTAATCGCTTTTGGGTACTAGGCAGGATACCTGTGCCTCTACCTCCAGAATAGAAGGTCTGCTCAGATGGGGTACTTGGGCTTCTGCATTGCGGAATTTCAGAAGTCATATATTCTTTATCCTTTAAAGGCTCTGAAGCTAAATATTGGGGCTTGATTTCTGGGATGTTTGTTGTTCCAACATTCCATGTCTACCATTTCTCATGAGCAGGATATCAAGCTGCCAAACGAGACATGATCTCCAAGTTGGAAAAAGGAGAAGAGCCATGGCTGGGGAAGGGGAAAACGCCCAGACAGGGTGGTCCGAATGAAACAGCAAGACCCAAGCAAACAGAAGCCAATGGAAGTAAGTTCTAGTTTTTCGATGGTAACTTTGAAATTTTATTCTTAAATTCTTCTTAAAGACCCCAGAACCTTCTTTCTTAACCAGGAAGTAGCAATAGAGAAATATCAGAATC